>NW_015165266.1:8279-59292 GCF_001447785.1 Gekko japonicus | reverse complement strand
TCTCTCTCTCTCTCTCTCTCTGATGTGCCCGAGGGTTGTCACCTTAGCGGTGCCAAATGTCCTGGCTTCTCGAATGTCTGTGATCCTGTTTTCCTTGCTAGGTAGAGGCTACATGCCTATGGGGGGAGGGGAGCTGACTGTTAGTTCTGGTGGGCAAATACCAGGGGGTGATTGGGTCCTGAGCTTTAGTGCCTTACTTGAATCCACAATATCTGCAACCTTCGCACGTTCAACTTCAGTCCTAACAAAAGATGTGTCCTGGATGGCAGCTATCAACTGTCTCAATAAAGTTAGCTTTCTTCAAACTGAATGGTGTTGAGAACTGATTTAACCAAGATCCTGACATTGACACGATGATAGTGCACAAACCTCATAACCTCTGGTAAATGACCAACCCACCCAGCTTTCATGCGGTAATGGCACATTCCTTGTAAGTTGTCCTTAGTGCTTTCTGCAGTCTTTTCAAGTTCCTCTGCATGGGACATTTCTCAGGTTTCATGCTTCTTCTCACAACCATGCAGATATTTAGATCTCAGCAATGGAGTAGGGACATGCTTACATTTTGAAACCATGTAATGTATCCTATATAATAGATCAAAAAGTTGTTGTCATGTGTTCTTTTGTTCATGTCCTCCTTTTCTCCAGCCATCACCTGAAACCATGCAATAACATGGGATTTCTATGGTACTCTGCATGAGAAGGGATCAGAACACAAATCATTTGCACATCTGCAATTCCCACAACTTTGATAAAATGAAAATCAGCGGGGGGCAGGAAGGATATGACAATTTCTCGGAGGAAAATGAAAGCATGACATTGGTATAAGAGTCACATATATTTATTATTTATTATTACGGTCATAGACCAACAAGCAATACAATAGGAGGCAGATAAATAACTAATAAAAGAACAGTAAGATTATAAAATATAACAACATCTAAGATTATAAATAGGAATTTAAAAAGTTTAAAATACATAAATGGTAAAGCTAATATTAAGATCAGAAATTGACTTCCGGTTTAAGCGTTTCGCCGCTCAGATGTGTCTCATCTCGCTCGGATGGAGATGCACCGAGACCCGGCTGACAGGAGGGGTCTTGTAGGTTGAAGATCTGCCAACTGGTCAGCACCCTCTTTCAACACCCATCCCGTAATGCCATCAGGTCCAGCTGCTTTCCTCGGATTCACAGCCCTCAGCGTACGCCTCACCTCATGCTCTTCTACCCTGAGGGAGGGGCCGCCATGGACAGATGGCTGTAGTATGGCTGTCCCCTTCGGCTCCACATCAAAATGGGCAAAGAAGAGATTAAGCTCCTCCACCAATGAAGGGTCTCTGTCCACGGCAGCAAAGGTTGATTTATAATTGGTAATATTCTGAATCCCCTGCCACACCTGCTGCATGTCATTCATATTGAATTTATCCTCAATCCTCTGTCTATAGCCCAGCTTAGCCTGTCGGATACCTCTTTTCAGGTTGGCTCTGGCAGAGCTATAAAGGTTCATGTCTCCAGACCTAAAGGTTCATGTCTCCAGACATGGCTACCTTTCTGTAGATGGGCAAAATCCACAACTGCCCATATACAGGCTTTCTCCGTTGTGGCTCCCACGTTGTGGAACGGCCTGCCTGAAGAGGTCAGGAAAGCTCTTGGCCTTCTGCAAACTATGCAAAACTGAACTATCCAAGGAGGGCTTTTCTGCACTGGGAATAAGGCTGCACAGTACAAAATGGTTTCACAAACTTACTTGGATAAATGATTGGGACTTTGGTCTTTACTGCTGTATATACTGTATCGTAAGTAGGATCCTGTTATGTAATATCTGTACCGCTTAATGTGTCATGATAATACTTATGCTATGCCCCTGTTCTTTCTGGTGGTTCCAGTCTTATATCCTAATGCATTAGTCATTGAATATCCCATTTTGTTGATTGTACTGACACACTATGTGTAATCTGCCTGGAGTCAATATGAGAAAGGTGGATTGTAATTAATGTAAAATAAATAAATACTATCCACACAACCATACAACATGATTCATACATAAAACACCAAGCATTTTTCTTTTAGTGTACTGTGCCCCAAAACTGGGCATTTCAGATGTTAGAACATCAGAACACTAGATGATCAAAGGTCTTTTTACGCCAGCATTCTGTTTGCAACAGTGGGCAGCCAAATGGTTCCTGCTTGGAAAGTTCATGAGTGTGAAGAAGAGGCTTTCCCCTGCTGTATGTCTTTAGCATCTGGATTTTGAGGAATACTAGCATGAAGATTCTGTTTAACAATCATGGCTTAATATCCTCCATGAATGGACCTAATCCTTTTAAAGAACCTTTTAAGCAAGTGGTGATCACGTCATCTTTGGAACTGGATCCCACAAGTTAATTATGCATTGTGTAAAGCACTTCCTTCTATTTGTCTTGAAAATACTGAAAAGCTGTGACTGGACTCAAACTCTGTCATACTGAAAAGCTGTTTCCTTTATTGGTTATAAAAGACAGAGAAATCTTTATTAACTGTCTGCATGCCATTTATAATTTTATAAACCTCTATCATGCCCCTCATAATCATTTTGTTTTTGTAAACCAGTATCCCCCAGATGCTTTATTCTTTCCCTTGATCATTTTGATTCCTCTTTACTTAGAAGGGAGCTCTGACTCTCAAAAGCTCATACCCTGAAAAATTTGTTGGTCCCATCCCCCACCTTTCTGCCCTCGTCAGGGCCACTATAGTGGATAACAAACTAAAAACATACACAGGGCTTTAAAAAAAAAAAAAAAAGAGGTGCCAGGGAAATGAAGTTTTCAATCTGTATACTAAAAACTTGTGAAGTTTTAAACCTTTTAAAAAGAATTTTGTCAAAGAGGTTCCAGAACTCTGTTCTGGCACCTCCCCCCAGAAAAAAAGCCCTGATACATACATAATAAAATGACATCTTGAAACAACTGAAACCAAATAAAACACATCAGTAAAACAATTAAAAACAGAGTGAAATTACATAAAAACATAAAATCAACAATTCAAACATTGGGTAGGAAGGAGGGATCAGTGAGGGAATGCCTGTCATAAACCCACCCTGGGTCTACGTATGTTTACATGTGTGTAGCAATGTGTGCATGTAAAGCATGTTCCTTTTCTTTGTGCCACCAACCCCAAGTTCAAATCCAGGCTCCCATATTACCAGTAACCTTGGGATCACTAGTAAAAGCTATCTCTGAGCATCTGTGAAGGGCAGAGTTTCTCAGTTACTTCAGCCCTTCCCCTGTGTGTGCCTGTGTGAGCATGAGTGAGTGACTAAGGCATATTAGAAGGTGTTCGAATTATACTCGGTTCTCTTGAACAGGAAAAACTACAGGTTAAGCTAGAGCACAAGACAGGGAAAATAACTATCATGCCTTCTGATTGTACAGCACTAAGGAAAAGAACAGGAAAACATAACACTAAGCTAAATTTAACAATACAAGAGATTTACCTCCAACATCCCCTCCTGGATGTCCATGGAGCAAATGCAAATCCTGATCCCCCACCAGCTCCATGCAGAAGAATCTGACTCCTCACATTTGAACAATGTTAATGGGATGTTTCCAACCTTTTAACCCTTAGCTAGCCTAGTGGGAAGCCTCTTACCCAATCCAGATTTAGAGAATTTGCCCCCACATGGAAAGGTAACACCAATCTCCAAATAAACCAACACATCCCAATACCCAGATCATGTTTAACAACAGCTATCCATCTTGCCCTTCCTGGCAGGTAGAGCAAAAGGTTATATCTTTGAAGAAAAACATTTCTGCTCTCTGAACTCTTGGTACATTCTATGGCTCTCTTCCCCAGGAAAACAAGCAGCTGTCAGGGTCCCAGGAAGTCCCTGGTGCACTTCAAAGCACCTTACATCTCCAAATTGAACAATGCCAAACAGAACAAAAAAAAAGGCTTCACCTGCTGGCAGAAGAGGGCAACAGAAGAGGACAGATGAATATTCTTGAGTAGAGAGTTCCAGAGTTTTCATACCATAACCAAGAAGGACCTCTTCCAGGTTGCCACATGCCTAATCTCAGAAGAACAAGCCTTGAAAGGTGACTGCAATGGTTGGAAGTAAGAGATTCTTCAGGTATTTTGGTCCCAAACCATATAAGGCTTTAAAAGTTAACACTTTTATTGTGCCCATAAACAGATAGGGAGCCAATGTAGATGCTTCAAGATATCTTGAAACATCTTGGGGTGACCAACCCCTCTTTCAAGGAGGCATTAACACCTATAACTGTGCAGATGCTATGGTGACAGAACATGTGTTGTTTCTATGCCACCATAACAACCATGAAGTATGCTTTAAAATAAACTTTTGCACATGTCTTATCAGATTCATCCCAAGTCTTCCTCCACTGTTGCTCTTGAACTGTCAGAAAGCTATTTGGATCCACCTGGCTCCAAGGGTAGATCACTTTACTAGATCCCCCACCCATGCAGAGTCTTGACATCCCTGTAAGTTGAAATGCAAGCCAATATAGACGTGTCTACAACAAAGGAACCATAATCAATTCCTCCACTGTCAGATCACATTCATCCCACCCAGAACAAAATGGCCAATCAAGAGTGCAACTTGCACACAGAGTGGGATCAGTTAGTACCTGAGACAGACCTATAGTTCTCATGGAGGCTATGAAATCCTGAGTCACTCCTGACAAGACAGTCTCAATATGAATGTTGAAGTCCCCCAGGACAACCAGCCTAGGGGTCCTCAACACCACCCCCAAGGCCACCTATGTCAGCTCAGGCAGGGAGACTGTTAGGCAGCAGAGTGGGCAACAGAATTCCAATCTTATCTCTCAATTTCACCATAGCCTCAAAAACAGACAACTCCTGGATGCAGCAACATGCTAGGGGAATAAAGTGCTTATAGACTACAGCAGCACCACTTCCTGGCCTGCTGGAGCTATGCTGATGAATCACCAAGTACCCAAAGGAGCACAGGTGAGAGAGGCTAACCCCTTCTCCGTCCACAGCCAAGTTGCAGTGATACATGCCAGTTAGCCCTGTAATTCCTGATATATATGTACTTTCTTACTGACATTCTTGGACACTTGCACAATGCTCTACTAGAATATGTTTTAGCATATACATTACTTACATTTTTGTGTATAATGTTTTTTACAAAGTGTTCTTAGGACAATAGATTTGGGGTGTCCCCATGAAAAATCTTCAGGATCTATGCCTAATTTCTATGTTTTTGCATCTCAGAGGTGTCAAGAGGTCTGTTGGTACAATGGCATAGTTCATGGATATGTAATTTGCTAATGGATTTATCAAGGTTCCGTAAAAATAACCGGGGTGATTCATGGATTTTGGTGTCATTGTTGTTTCATTTTTACAGTACAATCTATGATGTGAAAGGGGGGGGGCTCACGTGAAAGCTATGAGGATTCACAGAGAACCATGCCTCAGATCATGTTAGCAGCATGGCACTGAGATTAAACTATGAATCCATAACTGTAATAAAGCCTGTAGAGAAAGATTTAAGTTATGATGTTAATGTATCATTTCACATGATTCTGTATTGGCTTGCAGACTCTGAGTACCAAGTTTCAGAAGTCAGGCAGGGTGGGGTCGTTCAGTCTGGGTTCCAGAAGTCAGGCTAGGCAAGGTTGTTCAGTCCAAGGTCATGCTTCCAAGAATTAGGCAAGGCAGAGTCAGTGGCTTAGCGTCTATCATGTGTGTTGTGTCCACACATAACAGCCTCCCTTGGCTGGTTTTTATAGCCCCATGCCTAAGGGCCAAGCTTACAGTCAGCTGCTCAGGAGTAATCCTGCAACTACTCATCTTTGTTTTCAGCAAGCAGCCGGCATCAGGCCAGGAGGCATGTACTCTGCCTTCTTGCCTGTAGTTCTCTTCTAAGCCTCTGTCTATGGTACTCTAAGGGTGTAGGAGATACTGGTGGGCTGGGAACAGCTAACTGAGGTTCACCTGCTGAATCAGGGCTGGAGGATGTTGGTGGCTCTGCACCAGCTGTTGGCTGTGAATCCTGACAACCTTACATCTCATTCTCTCGCTGGTCAACTTCTGTTAACTCAAGGCTGAATACATAGGGCTCCTCCTGAGGTGTCCTTCTGAGGACTCCTCATTATTGCTGAGCCCTGGCTGACCCACAACAGATGCCATGTAAAAAGTATTAAGATGCATGATGACCTCTGTCAAGGTTTTATGTCACTATGCTATAGTACTACCACAAAGTGCTGGATTCATGACCATTACAGTGTAGTCCATGGATTCAAGCTATGATTCCACAGTGTATTTTGAGGCACCCTAGATAAAAACAAATAGAATCCAGGGGGATTAATGTCCTGGGTCTATAGTTTTGCACAATGACCGTGTCATGAAATGCTGGATTTGTGAATTGCTTGTTGGAGTCTATAAACAGGGGTGTGAGCTGTCATTAGAAAGGAACATAATAAAAATCATGAGGATCTGTGGCACATTGGTGCTGCAAAGCATTAGACTAGAGCTATGTTTTTTTAATTATTATACTTCCATCCGTGCACACGGATGTGAACTTTGATTTGATGGAGGGGACATCAAACCACAAGGGGCTGCTTAGATCCTACATTTACCTTTTCCCATTGAAGCACATGGTTCCCATGGGCAGCTTCTCCAAAGCAGCACAAAGCCTGAGTTGCCCTTTCCTGTTTTGCTGCCCTGCTTGCTCCTTCTCACAAAGCTGGAAGTGATAGTAAACTCTGACCCACCATCTGTCCAGCGGGCAACTTCCAGGCAGGAAGCAAGGCAGGGGGAGTGAGACGAGCCCCTTGGCCAGAGGACGAGCAAGGCAGTGGTGGTGGCAAGGGGACTGAAGCGCCAGCAGGAGTAGAGGATGGGTGAGTTGCTGATTGCACTTTGGTGTGCCAGGAGTGTTGGCATGACACACACACCAACCCTCCTGCCAGCTTGCTCCACGGGCATCCTCTTCGCCTGTCCTTTGCCAGCCTATCTAGAAGAGCTGCCAAACAGCATATGGAGAGAGGAGAAGGAAACCACAGCACCCCACCACTGGCTACGGGCCTGTGCCTCAGATGGGGATGATTGTGTGGGGCACTGCAAATTCAATAGAGGGTGCTGCCCTCAGCACCCCACCAGTGGCTATCGGCCTGGTGCTACACCTAGTTACTGTCATTCCACTTTGGGGGCTGTCATTCCAGCTGTTGGCTGTGAATCCGGACAAGCTTGCATCTCATTCTCTCACTGGTCAACTTCTGTTAACTCAAGGCTGGATACATAGGACTCCTCCTGAGGTGTCCTCTTCTTCTGAGGACTCCTCATTATTGCTGAGCCCTGGCTGACCCACAACAGATGCCATGTAAAAAGTATTAAGATGCATGATGACCTCTGTCAAGGTTTTATGTCACTATGCTATAGTACTACCACAAAGTGCTGGATTCATGACCATTACAGTGTAGTCCATGGATTCAAGCTATGATTCCACAGTGTATTTTGAGGCACCCTAGATAAAAACAAATAGAATCCAGGGGGATTAATGTCCTGGGTCTATAGTTTTGCACAATGACCGTGTCATGAAATGCTGGATTTGTGAATTGCTTGTTGGAGTCTATAAACAGGGGTGTGAGCTGTCATTAGAAAGGAACATAATAAAAATCATGAGGATCTGTGGCACATTGGTGCTGCAAAGCATTAGACTAGAGCTATGTTTTTTTAATTATTATACTTCCATCCGTGCACACGGATGTGAACTTTGATTTGATGGAGGGGACATCAAACCACAAGGGGCTGCTTAGATCCTACATTTACCTTTTCCCATTGAAGCACAAGGTGCTGTTTTCCTATTTTCGCTTCTTCAAACTACGCTCTCTACACAGGCCTTAGTTTTCATCTGAGCAGTGACGAAGCCCAAGGACCATGGGGAGGGGGGGCACAACAAGCACATTTGCCTGCCTTCAACTGCCTGTGACTTCCATTTGCAACTACTTCACACTATCTACTGCTACACAAACTATGAAGTGCCCAGCCAAAGAGGTTGCTGTAATCCCCAGACACCCCCCCCCATCAAGTTCAAAGATGTACTAAAACAAATGACAGGATTGCCCATTGGGGACAATGGAGATGCTGGAATGCCCACTGGATGTAATGGGAACAGGAAAGCTAACCCCCAGAGTCCAGCATTGGCCCCACTCCCAGGAGCAAAATCACTGCCCACTGGTTGTAATGGGTACCAGGAATGACAGCCCCCAGAGGGAATAAGGGTCCCTGGAACCAGATAAAGTGCTCTTGATCTAGAATGATAGCACCCAGAGTGGAATGACAGTCCCTGGGAATAGATGAGTATTTTGGGACTGATATGACAGCCCCCTGAGTGGAATGATGGCCAAAGTAGTTTATCTGGTTCCAAGGACCATCATTCTAATTTGGGGGCTCTTATTTCAGTCTTAGAACACATTTGATACTCCCAGGGGCTGTCACTCCATTCTGAGTGCTGTCATTCCAGTCACAGAACACATGAGCTACTCAGTCTTGTAGCCAGGATTTTTTTCAACGGGTTTTTTTTTTCCAATTAAGGTAAAGTAAAATAACTTTTGTGCCAGTCTAAGCACCCTTGGAAGGAGGGTTCCCATGGGCAGCTTCTCCAAAACAGCACAAAGCCTGAGCTGCCCTTTCCTGTTTTGCTCCACGGGCATCCTCTTCGCCTGTCCTCTGCCAGCCTATCTGGAAGAGCTGCCAAACAGCACATGGAGAGAGGAGAAGGAAACCTCAGCACCCCACCACTGGCTACGGGCCTGTGCCTCAGATGGGGATGATTGTGTGGGGCACTGCAAATTCAATAGGGGGTGCTGCCCTCAGCACCCCACCAGTGGCTATGGGCCTGGTGCTACTCCTAGTTACTGTCATTCCACTTTGGGGGCTGTCATTTCAGCCCCAGTATAGTTTTAGTTTAGTTTTAGTTTTATTATTACGGTCTTAAGACCAACATACAGAGTAAGCATAAGTATGAGAGGGAGAGAAGAAGAAAAAAACAGTCATAATATACAAAAATAGAAATCTGGATTTAAGAACTTTTAAAATGCAGTTCCTGCAATCTAAGAATGCACAAAACCCAGCAACTGAATGTGTAATCTCTACATTCTTATCTGATAGGAGCCAGTGAAGCCTTGCTTTGTGTTAATGTATCCTGGTGTCCTATCAACTAATGGGGTAATATTTTAAAGACGAGCCTCCCTGTAGAATGGACAGCTGGAGAACATATGCTGTACCGATTCAGCCTCGCTTAAAAGGCATGGGCATAGTCTTTCAGAGTAGGGTTTTTTGTTGTACCTGCCCTGAATAACCGCAGATGGAAGGGCAGAACATCTAGCTAGGGCAAATGCCCTTCTAGAATTCTTTCCCTCCACTGAAGTCAAATATATTGCCAGCTCAATGGTGCTTTTGATATTTAACAACACCCCGAGTTTGGAAGCCTTAGAGATGCCAGATTGTCGCTCAATATCCTCAACTCTTTGTTTAATTAGCCCTTTGGCTTGTTCAAATCCATAGGATAAGAGTAGCTGAGGTGAGAAGCCAATTCTATAAATATGATAGTGAACTGCCTTGACTCAACTGGATTGGAAATCATCCTGGAATATCAGGGGAAGCAAACCTTGTGGATTGAAATGACCTTTCCGCCACATATAGATGGATAGCTGTTGGGTGATAGTGAGATATTGAAAAAAATGGTATTTAGCAGAGATAAGATAGTCCAGCAGAGAAAATGCTAATACACCTTGACACTTTCGTCCCAATCAAATCCCTAGATCAGGGAGAAAATTCCCGGGCATCCTACAGCTAAAGAACATTGGTTACATGAGAAACATGTGACTTCCTGTGAGTAACATAAACAAACATTTAACCCCAGATATACTGAGTGTTTTCAACTTGTAATACCCAACAATAGCTTCAATTCTAAGATTCCCAGACTCTAGTCGTATCGAAGCATTGGATACACAGTTAGGAACTTGCAGAACAGCTCTTAAAAATTTGGACTGAACTCTTTCTTGCGATGTAAAGCATGAGGAAGGCGGTCCTAAGACTGTTCCATAGAGCAGTTGTGCCAATGTTTTGGCCTTATATAACTTCAGGGCTGCAGGAACAAAGTGTCCACCATGAGTTTGAAAAAATTTCAGTATGGCATTTGAGGCTCTTTCCCCTAGATCTAGGGTTAAGCAACATATTTGCTGTGCTTAACCCTAGAACTGGAGGCCTGTAAAACTACGCCCATGTATTTAAAACTATCAACTTGTTCTATCTGATGGCCATTTATTGCCCAGTTTCTGGGTTTAGATCTACTCCCAAAGGCTACAATTTTAGTTTTTTGACAGCAGCCCCATGATAGTCTACCTGGTTCCATGGAGCATCATTCCATTCTGTGGCCTGTCATTCAAGTTACAGAACACTTCTGATACTATTAGGAACTGTCATTCCGCTATAGAGCCTGTCATTGCAGTCACAAAGCACCTATTCTACTCCCAGAAACTGTCATTCCAGGCCCTGAACCCATATCCTACTTGAAGCTTCTGTCCATTCTGAGTGCTGTCATGCCAGGCCCAGAGTACTTTATCCAGTTCCAAGGGCTGCCATTCCATGCTGAAGGCTGTCATTCCAATCCCTTAACATTTCTGCTACTCTGAAGGATTGTCATTCCCAGGGGTCATTTCATGCAAGAGCTCACAGGAACTGAGCTTGGACAGTAAAGAGCCCAGGGGGTGGGCACATGCAACAAGCCCCACCCCCTGCTCCCAGAAGCCCTCATTCAGAGCAAGAAGCAGCCAGGTAAGTTGCAGAGCCCCCCCCCCCCCAGTCCAAAACAGTCCAGTGGCACATTTAAGACCAAGTTTTATTCAGGTACAAGCTCTCCCTCCTCTGTGAGGACAGATCTTCAGCTTCCCTCCCCCCCAAAAGCTAGCAATCCAAAATAGTCCAGTGGAGCCTGAGCGGTGGGTGTTGCCTTCTGACACACTTCCGGTGATGTCAGGGGGTGTGGTATATGCAAATAAGTTATGCTGATTTATGCTAATGAGCTCCTGCACCTCTTTTTCTACAAATGACCCCCGGTCATTCCACTCTGGAGGCTGTCATTCCTGTCCCCAAAGCAATCTATCTGGGCCCAGAGACCGACGTTCTAAATCCATTCCAAATTTCCATTTCAACTGTTGTGTGCTGTAATATCTTTCAAATGGAGCCCGTGCAAGTGAATTGCTATTCCTGATTCCCGTTATCTCCAATGAGCGATCCATCATCTCCCATTGTTCCCAATGGGCATTCCTGTCATTCCTGTTAATACATCCCCTGGCTGGCGCTGTTGGGCGCCGCAGTAACCCCCACTGTACTTGTTTGCGGGAACAGTACAGTCATACGTGCCTCCAGAGTCCGTTGCTATCCCCCTCCTTCAGCAGCAGCTCCATTCGAAGGAAGCTCCCGTATCCATGCCGGCGACCAGAAGGGGCTAGCTTGTGTACGACTGCCTGTCGCCGAGCGGCGCCTGTTATGACTGAAGCGGCCTTTCCCGCTAGGTGTTTTGTCGCGGGGGTGGCTGGGGCTCTTCTGGCCGGCTCTGGGATTCTGGTTTGCAGCCCCCGGAAAGCAAAGCAAAGCAAAGCCAGGTAGGGGTTAGGAACCGCCTGTCACACGGTCTGTGTGTGCGGAATGACTAAAGGTTTACTGAAGAGCTCTCAGACGCTTTCGGCGTCTCCTTCACAAGCACGGCTCACCTCGCTCTCGCCGCCGCTGCCCCTCCACCTCCCGCGGCTGGCAGCACTTCCCCCCCTCACATTCGCCCTCCCCTTCTTCTTCTTCTCCCCTGCAGCGAATTAAATATTTCGTGGCTTAATTGAAGAATCCAAGTGTTTCTGCCTAATTCCTCCCCCCACCCCCCCGTTTCCAGTGCAATCCCCGGCAAGGCGAGCACTTGAGCCCTGCACCGCGCGTCCGTTCAGTGAAGCAGCACAGATCCACGGCGGCTCCGAGTGGGTTTTTGCAGGGCGAGAAGGAGGCGGCGGCGGCGGCGGCGGCAGCGGGGAAAAGGAGCTGGTAGCAGAAGGAACAGTAGCAGCAGG
Organism: Gekko japonicus; assembly: GCF_001447785.1. Classification (NCBI taxonomy): domain Eukaryota; kingdom Metazoa; phylum Chordata; class Lepidosauria; order Squamata; family Gekkonidae; genus Gekko; species Gekko japonicus. The sequence continues at coordinate 47,211 of NW_015165266.1, read as the reverse complement.
CATCTTTTACAAGGAAGCTTTTAAGGGGCTCGGGAGGCTTCTGGGGATTTAAGTGTCACTCAAAGCATCCCTAAATCAGTGAGCTGCTCCTCTCCGCTTGCTTCAGAGGCGCTGAGCCGAGCCCCGAGCGTTGCATTTCTGCAGCCAAGGTAAGAAGGCTTTGCGAGTGCAAAATGCACCGCGGCGGCAGCAGCATGGTCACTGAGAGCCCAGAGCCCTTTTTTTCAGGGTAACTTCGCTGCCTTGTCCTTCCTCCACCCCTTCAGCCTCTGCTGCTTACAATGATGCATTTCGGCACGATCGCTCTCCCACCTTGCCCATTCTTTCTGGCCGCTTGATCTGGCGAGGTGGACAAATAAAGGGGTGGGGGCGCGGCCTTTTGAATCGGTCCTTTTGCATGGTGTGAAGGCTATGTGGGTCCCACTTTTACTCCGCCCCCCCGTAAAGAATCCTGAGGCTCGCAAGACCGATAACGTCACTTCGCGATCCTGAGCCCTCCATTTCTACGTCCCGAAGACCACCTTTTTTTCCTCCCCCAGAACAGCAGACAACCCATCTGACCCCTGCCAAGAAACTCGTCATCACCTAACGCCCCCCCCCCTCCCCGAAATGCTATAGGTTGAACCCTTTCCCGGTCGCTTCACCCACCATTTGCTATTCCCAAGTCTGGCGGCCTCCCCCCTTCCCCATGCAGGCGTTGAATTCCCGTTTCTAACCTATTTTCCTCACTGTTCCTAATTCGATTTTGCACATCTCCCCCTTTAAACTAGGTTGCAAAACTGCTGTAGCCTGCAACTCCGGAAACTTGCTCGGTTTCCGGAGTCCAGGCTGTATTACTACCCCAAAGGACAACAAAAATATATTTAATCCTCTTGTGGATTACTGGTTTTTTTTTTTAAAATCATGCATTTCCTTCTTCCCCTTTAATTTCTCTTTTCTTTCCTCTCTCTCTCTCTCTCTTTTGGCAAGGAAATTTGCTCCATCTCCAGCAGCAACCACTGCTCCTTTTGATGTTGTGGCACGCCGTGCGCATGCGCTCCACATTAGAATTACGGCAGTGGCTAGAATAAGTTGGATCTCTTCTTCTCTTCCACTGAAACCCTAAATCATAGCAAAAGCCAAAGGGATGCTGAGAGTCCGGAAAAAAGGTTGCTTTGGGATATGGTCGTTGCCCTTAATCATAACGGTGGTGTGTGCACAGAGGTAAGTGACCAAGGCATCTCCCCCCCCCTCACTTTGAATTGTACTGTTTGCTTCTGATAAACTGGGAAATGCGGAATGCATCTTGAGAGACATCGAGAGAAAAACCGCTCCCGTATTTCTCTCCCCCCCCCCCAACCTTTCTTTTTAGTGCGAATGACCCCAGCAATATGTCACTGGTAAAAGAGACCGTGGATCGGCTGCTGAAGGGCTACGACATTCGATTGAGGCCAGATTTTGGAGGTAAGTCGATTGCGTTTGTTTAAGAGTCTCTTCCGTGCCGAGCCTGCTCCTCTTTTCGGTGCCTGTGTCGTGGGTGCTGCTTCTGCATGTGTATTTGCCATTTTCTGAAGCCTGACCCAAAGTTAAGCCAATTGTTCTCCAATTTCCCCTTAGCAGAAAACGATCCTAATACGGGCATTTAAATCTCCCTGAAATGTATGTAATCGGTTTCATTGTGCGAGTGTATTTGCGCGCGCGTGTGTTGATCACTTAACCCGTCATTAAGCCCTCGCTTAATTGGCCTTATTGGGATGCAAATCTCCCTAAGTTTGCCTCATGCCTGGCTTCCCAGAGCCTTCTGTGCCGGTGGTCACAGGGAATATTTTTTTGAGAATGAGCCGTACCTCTAAACCGAAACGAAAATGTCGCTTAACCCTCTGTAAGGCTTTTGCATTTGGCAACCGCTGTCCCAGGTGTTCACGTTTAAAAACCCTGTTCGGAGCCTTGGACAGGCGTCGGGCGGCTTTTACTAGAGACTGCGGTCGGCGATGGCTCCGGAGAACGTGGGATTCCGAGAGCCCGGTTTAAAACCGATTTGAATCCCGAGCCGGCTCGGGTTGCTAGCGGGAGTGGCAATACGGCGAAGCCTTTTCGGTTTGAACTCGAAACTCGATTCGCCGAGTCGCCTGGATCCCTTAGCGGGGGGGGGGGGGTGACACTTTACCTTATTACTAAACACGTGTTTGGTATATGAAGCGCTTCCAGCGTTGATAGCGACCCGTGAAGTGATACAAGACGAGTGTGTGGCTTGGCCTTGGAGTGCCCCCCCCTCCCGCCGCCCTTCGTTGGTCGGAATAGCCAGACTTGAATGAGTGAAATAGCCGAGATCTTTGAATATAGACCACATTGTTGCGTTTCAGGTCCCCCTGTGGCCGTTGGCATGAACATAGATATTGCCAGCATAGACATGGTGTCCGAAGTCAATATGGTGAGTATTTGATCTCTTTTACTCCCTCTCCGCTGCCCCTCCTTACTAGGATCTATAGAATAAGCACTATCTTGATGGAGTAAAGGATGTCTTGCCTGAGCAGTCTTTTCTCTTGGTCATTCGGCATCCATGTGCATTGGTTTCTCCAGGCCCTGCACTTCAGCCCAGTGTCCTGCTTGTGTGTTCTCTACTTTGGTGTTCTTTAAAGGACCTTGGTCTGGAGTACTTTATAAGGCATTGACTTGGGGCTTTCTGCATCTTCTGAATAGGAGAAGGATTAGGATCATGTCATATTATTTTAAAAAAACCTTTCATTTTTTAAAGGGGGAAATTAAAATCCATAAAAAGTTCCTTGGTTTGAATGAGGTTATGAGGCATTTGGTACAGCCAGGTCAATCCAATCTGGCTTTTGGATTAATATCTGCAACAAATTGATGCCGACATGTTTTTCACATTATTTCTTTAAGGGGTTTTCGACAATCTTACTATTTAGCAGATACCATTTCACACATACAGTTTAACCCTATTGAGAGAGTTAGGGGAACAGTACTGGCCTTCTTTTACTTCATGCAAGAGCGCCCCCTGCTGACATCAGTGTGTACTGCAGCTCGTGAACAATATTTTACATATCCATCATCTTATTGTTTTGGGACAGTTTTGGTTGTGTTTGAGGCTGTTGGAGTAAGTGGGGACTGGGATTAATATTGCCCGCCAAAATGGCAATTTGTTGCAGTTGACTGACCTAGATTTTTAAATGAATTTATAAATATTGTATGGATGTTTTGTCATCCATGTTTGAGGTGTGCAGGCCTAAATGTAGCAATAATATATTGAGATGAGGTGGTAGTGTATGATCACATTTTTTCAAGGTTTTTCTATTTTATAAAATAGAATAACACATTGAGAAGTTGTGTTTGCTAGGTAATGTGACCTTTTCCAGGATATTGTGACTGAAACAACCTTTCAAGTTGTGTTTGCTAGGTAATGTGGCCTTTTCCAGGATATTGTGACTGAAACAACCTTTCAAATGGCAAGCTTTTTAGCTATTCACAAGCATTGGATTAATTCACCTAGAGCTGCTAAAATGCAAAGGTACTGACATGTGTTAGGAAGTCCACTTTTACATCTGTCACGTAGGGTATGGGAGTCAGTGAAGAAAATAACTGGGATTAACTTTAAACTTTGAAAGAAGCTCTTGACATTATTAATAACCAAACTTCTTTTTTTCCTACTTGCAAATGGTTTTTAGCCTTAGCTTCAGTTGTCCTTGATAAAGGATCACAGACTTTTGCTGTGATGCATAAATTATAAATAATGGTAACCTGATGTAAATTATGGAAATTCAAGTACTGTTAAAATGACCAAAATTATAGGTAAAACAAATTAACGTGACACAAAATTGTGGGTGCTCAGTTTCATTACTTAAACTGCAATTCTGCTATGAAATATTCAATTTATTATTGCAATGTGTTATACTATGATTTTTTGCTGTGTTTACTTTTGTGAAGGATGCTTGGGACATTTAGCTCAGCAGTTCATTGGCTTGGTATGAATCTACACCTTCAGTAACTGCTACATGAATTCAAGAAGCTTGTTGATATTCCTTTTTCTTAATACAAGTTATAAATGTGTTTTTCTGAGATACAGAATATTCCATAGTAGAAAAGAACAAGAGTCCAGCTGGAATGAGAGTATTCCGTAGTATAAAAGAGAAGTATTCTCATCCATTTTGAAACACCTGTGTTAGTGTTAGATATCTTGTATTTCAGTTATGAGGTGCTAATGATATGTCTGGACCTGTTCTAAATAATTACCATTGGCTTCATTTTCTTTGTTCTCTATGTCATACCCCCCCAACCCAAAAAACTTTGCTGTTTGCACTAAACTTTATCCAGTCCCATTACGTTAAGTAGAAGAGTTAATTTTTATGCATGTTTTTACAGTACTGAATGTTGTTCACAATGCATAATAATAAAAATATTTCAAATATTCATTATATTTAGCTTCTTATTGCTGATATATGCTGATAACTAGTCCATAAGCCACAATGTGAGAAGTGACAAATATTATAATGATTCTTCCCCAGTTGCTCTCTGTACACTTATCCCAAATTACAGATTTACAGATATACCATTTTTATGTACATACGTGAATATTTTCACCCAGTTTTCTTGCTAGATTTCCCATTTTGTTTAGAGTAGACACTCACTATTCATGAGGCGTCCCTTCTCAGGATCACTGTGAATGGCAAAATCCACAGATACTGGTAGCCAAGGGTTTGCTGCCTCCCAACAGTAAAATAAAATCTTGCAAAATTTAATAGTGTCATGATTATACTGATGGTGCAATGGGAGTAAAAATGGGGGCTGTGTCACATGATCAAATCGCAAATGACAAATAAGTGAAACCACAAGTCCTGAATCTGTGAATAGCAAGGGTGTACTGCATGTATTTTACAGCATTTTGATGACATTAATATAAAACAGTGCCAAATTTAATGTCAGTTTTACTATTGGCTGTTGTTGTTTTGGTTGAGAAAAAGATAATCATAATTGTATCCTAAGCACTGAGACATCATAAAAGAAACTGCGACTTTCTAATTGGAGTCATGAAATTAGGTAACAAACCTATCACAGTTATAAAGAATGCACAAATATATGAGGTTTTCTTCATGTAGAAATGAGTCTGGAGATCCATCTGAAACAGCATACAAAGAAGCAGGATGTGACAGCTGATAGACACTTTAGGTAAAAAACCAAGAAAACAAAAGAGTGTTGATGGTACTTTAATACTTGTAGTGTTAAACACAAGCAGTAGGAACTTAGTTTTATCAGTAGGGTTCGCCTGGTGATTTTTACACTTGTTTCTGGTGATCCAAAGAAGTGTTTGTAGCAGTATCTCCAAATAAGGACGCAAGACACCAGTGTACGAATAAACTACTTTATTAATAGCTGATCTACAGCAGTTAAACATCCTTGAATTAGTGCAAGTTGCTGCTAACAAGGAGATTAACATGGCTACCAGTGTTTTTTTGCACAGCCTCCAAACTTAGCCAGAATCACCACTGGCTTTATTTACCTCACCTGCATATGAACCAGTGCCTCCCTCTCTCCATGTGCTACAGGAGGTACTAAGGGCTGGGCTGATGCTGCTCAGTCACCAGGGGCATTTATTTTTCCCAGCCTACTGGACCACTTCAGCCATTAATGGCCCAGCTTGGGAACTAGGATTGCCTAGCAACTGGTGGAAAGGTTGGGTGGGAGGCATCTTCCCTGAAGAAAGAAAAAAGAAAAAAAATAAGGCCTCATCTACTTACAGGAAGGTCATACCATAAAGTTCCTTGTGATTCCTAGAACTACCCAGAAGTAATAAAGGATAACTCTAGGAATAATTGGAAACTCTATGGTAAAACTGGAAGTTCAGCCAACAGGATTAGGAGGTGTTGGATCCCCTCCAGAGGCTTGGCAGCCCTATTGGAAACGGTCTCCCATGTTCAGATGGCTCATGGTGCTTGATAGTTATCTTTACCTATACTGTAGCAACTCACACTATTGCTGCTAAGGTTGCCGGCTGCACGTTGGGAAATACCTAGAGATGTTGGGGAGGGGGAGCCTGAGAAGGGTGGGGTTTGGGGAGGGGAGGGATATCAATGGGGTATAATGTCATAGATAGAGTCCACCTTCCAAAGCGGCTATTTTTTTCAAGTGAATGGTTGGAGAACAGTTGTAATACCAGGAGATCTCCATCCACCACCTGGAGGTTGGCAACCCTAATTCCTGCCAAAGCTAGTTATTGTCAAAATACCTAATGTGATAATACCTTCTCCTCAGGACCTGTAATGCAAGTGCAAAAATCCCCCTTTCAGGCCAATTTTACGGAGGCACCAAAAATTCCTTCCTGGATCTTAAAAGGCGACCAGCAAAGTGCAATACCAATGCCCTTCTTACTGGCTGCTGCAAAAAGGCAGGAAAGAGCTAATCAAGTGCAATAGTGCCTTATTTAAAATTGTGGCTGGCACAAAACAGCACCCCAGCCCTATAGGCTGGGAACTAAATTCTGCAGCGCACATTTTCTCAGCACTCCAACTGCAGTATTTTGTCAGGACGTCTGCTGAAGTCATTTAAGGGTTTCACAGCATTCTGTTATCTAGTGTCTTTCAGTGCCGTGATAGTCAGTGGGCCCAGAACGGCACAATTTTATTTAGGATTGCACTGTATGGCAAAGTTCTTTGGCATTTTATTACTTTTAAAAAAATTTAGTTGTACTGCTTAGAGCCAGAGCACCCTCTCTGTTGTATGGAAATGAAGGCTATAGTAGTGGTTATGAAACCGTTTTATTGTTTGCATGTAGTTTTATTTGTAATTTCCAAAACAAATGCAGATAAAACACAAACGGAATGATTATTACAATTTTTCACAAAGTTGTATATATAAACCAATAAATAAGAGAATTACCATATTGCTAAGTAGCTCATACAAAATAAAACACAAAACATGTAGACATAATCTAAATTTGAAACAAGGGAAAACAAGCATTGAAACATTTGATATTTCCAATTAATGAGCAACAGCATCTGCCCCCAAAGAATTCTCCTGTACAATTTCAGAACTTTCCTTAACATCAAATAAAAAAGAATTAACCATTGTTCATGAAACCTAGACCTATAAAGACACTACATGTGTTTTGCAACTCACAAATGCCTCGTGAGTATTTTGTGAATTTTTGTGTGGAATTCCCCCTCCCTCCACTGCACAGGTTTATATCACCATTCCGTAAAGGTGATATCCTGAGAAGTTATATCCTTTACAGCAATATTTTTCTGCTATTCATATAGGGATAGGATTTCTTGCTTCTAGGGTTAGTGCAACAGTAAGAAAATAATGCATTTATTCTGTGTTGTCTAGAATAGCATCTAAATTGCCCAAACAAAAAAAAATTAGCGTTTTTGGCTCTATGGGTCTAAGCAAGACCAACACCCCAGTGCTTTTCTAATTTTTTTTTAGTCAAATTGTATGTTATATTGGACTGGCAATAATAATATTTTCTATTAAGTTACAGTGAGGTTCCTTATGCAAGTCAAGTTTCATTTGATTGACTTAAGTTTTTGGAGTCATCTGTACTCATTATGTTTCTCGCTAAAGCTTCCAGACATTCATTGGTCCAGTTTAGTGTATAGTGTCCCTTATTTTATACCTTATACATCATCACTACAATCCTGATAGGTAGAGAGAATTCAGAGTGTAATCTTGTGCGTTATCCCCAGTAAGCCCCTGGGGCCGAATTCAACTATGATTCTAGTGTCTGCCATGTTGTTTGCAAAGAAAAAAGTTTGACTCTCTTTGTTTATCTCTCTTTCCTATGTTGGTCTACTGGCAATAATGATCTTTTCTATTAAGTTACAGTGAGGTTCCTTATGCAAGTCAAGTTTCATTTGATTGACTTAAGTTTTTGGAGTCATCTGTACTCATTATGTTTCTCGCTAAAGCTTCCAGACATTCATTGGTCCAGTTTAGTGTATAGTGTACCTTATTTTATACCTTATACATCATCACTACAATCCTGATAGGTAGAGAGAATTCAGAGTGTAATCTTGTGCATTATCCCCAGTAAGCCCCTGGGGCCGAATTTAACTATGATTCTAGTGACTCCATGTTGTTTGCAAAGAAAAAAGTTTGACTCTCTTTGTTTATCTCTCTTTCCTATGTTGGTCTACTGGCTGTCAAGGAATGTACTTGTTCAGCCACCATACTTCCAGTGGTGCTATTTTAGTTCTATTGTGAGTCAGCAGAATAATGTGGGGAGGAGATTCGAACAAGGTGGCAAGTATGGCAACTCTAACCTGACTGTGCAGAAGTGATTTTGGTGGTAATCACATCATGGAATGTTTAATTTGGGACTGAATGAGTTGGTTCAAGTATAACACCCTATCCACTGCACCACCTGCTAACTTTCTTAAAATTAAAACTATTATTCTTATGTAGCAAAATCAAAAGATTCTAACATGAAGTTTTTTCAGCCCTCAGGGCTACCCTATAAATGTAAAAATGAAAAAGTGAGCCAAATCCTGAAGTTTGGCTCAGGTCATAATTAGCTTGTCAGGTCCCCCTCACTCCCAGGTTGTCTTAGTAGAAAAGAGCAAGAGTCCAGTAGTCTAGAAGTTCTGATACCCTGCCACATATTTTGTTAGTCTAAGGTGCTACTAGACTCATGCTCTTTTGTACAGATAGATTAACACAGCTACCCATCTATATATCTAATTCCAAAGTCGCCCCCTGGTGTGCGGATACTTATTTCCGCACATCGGGGGGACCTGGAGGGGAGGGAGAGTTTTGTGCACACGTGGGGCGGTCCCCAGGTATGCACAAAAATCTGAAACCCTGCAAAAAATATCGGGGGGATGTTTAAATCCCCCCGAAACTGACAGAGCATCCCCTGCGCATGCGCAGGGAATGCTCTGCAGCCAGCCTCCCGCCACCGCGGAGTGGGCAAGCACTTCTCATCTTCCACAGTGAAGACAGAGGCAAAACATGCATTCCCAGCTATGCACTCAGAAACTGTCCCTATCCACTGGCTGGGTAGCCTGAGTCTCACCTCCAATATTCTAAACAGTTTGTGCAGGGCTCTTTTTTAGCAGGAACTCCTTTGCATATTAGGCGACACACCCCTAATGTAGCCAATCCTCCAAGAGCTTACAGTAGCCCCTGTAAGAAGAGCTCTGTAAGTTCTTGGAGGATTGACTACAATAGCCAGTCGGAACACAGAGGTCATTTGCATATGCAGCCTGGTTGGCCTTTGCCTCTAACATTCTAAACAGTTTGCTGTTGCTGTTGGGAGTCACTGAATGTGACTGAGGTAAAATACATATCCCAATCTTCTCTTAAATGATCACTGGAGTTGCCAAATACATATCCCAATTTTCCCTTAAATGGTCACTGGAGTTGCCAATCTCCCTGTGGGGCCTGGAGATCTCCCAGAAATCACTGTGTTCGAAAGAGGGAAACCAATACCAGGGAAGGGTGGTAACCCCAGAAGGGTGGTGAGGATCTTTCCCATAGCCAATCTTTCTAAACGTGCAGAGGTTTCTCAGAAAGCAACTCACACATTCTTTGGCTAATCTCTCAGAATGCTTGCAAAGATTGATTCCACTTTTAAATCTGGATTGGAGGGCATGAATTGTCCATCCATTGGCTGATAGTATAAGGCAGCAAGCCCCAAAGTTTATTATTAATTAAGTAATTTAGCAAATGTTGATGTCATCTGTTCAGGGACCCTTGCTGAGATGGCTTACAAAATAAAACATAATAAAAACAAAACATGAAACACTGCATTAAAAACATAGACACAACATTAAAATGTAGACTATGAAGCATCTCAGAATTACAGTTTGAGACTAAAACGGTGTGAAAAGAACAGAAATAATTTGGCCTGACACATAAAAAGAGAGTTGTGTAGGTAGCAGGCTAGCCTAAATAAAAAGGGCACTCCAAAAGCTAGGTGTCACTACTGAAAAAGCCCTGTCTTTGAGAGCCAGCATGGTTTAGTGGTTGTCTCTTGTCAGACTAGGATTTGGGAGAACCAGGTTCAAATCCCCAATCTGCCATGGAGAGTTGCTGGGTGACCTTGGGCCAGTCACATGCTCTTAGCCTAATCTACTTCACAGGGTTGTTGTGAGGGTTAAATGGAGGAGAGGAGAATGATGTAAGCTGCTTTGGGGAGAAGGGTGGAGTAGAAATGAAGTGAATAAATAAATTTGATTACCACTCACCTTACATCTTAAGGTGGGGCCACTGAGACCAGGGTTTGTGAGGTAGATCTTAGCTGGGCATATGTGGATAATATGGGAGATGGTGGTTCAAGTTCAGAGTTCAGAACAGGAGGCAATTAGAACAGAACCTCTTGTCTGTTGCTCAGTTGTCACTAAACCATTTTGTCCATTATCACCATCCCAACTTATAAGAGGATGATTAAGGGTTAATAAGGCCCCGGTTACACGGGCCAGATAATGCGGCGGGGGGGAGGCATGGCTGTTCGCCCTGGAGCAAAATAAAGCGTGGTAGCCCAATCACATGGTCCTCCAAGTCTCTGTGCTTCGGCTGTTAGTTGGCGATGACATGGCGATGCTGCAGTGGCAAAGAAGCGGCACGCTGCAATCACACAAGCATTTGGCGTTTGCATGCGCAGTTCCGCGGAGCAGCACTGCTTTCAGTTTTGTGTTTGTTTGCATGCGCTTACGAAAAACATCTGGTTTGTGGCGGGACGTGGACAGGCGCTGGATGCCATGGGATACTAGCGGTCCCGTGATCAGACGCCCGCCTGTGCCACGCATTTTCCAGATACTAGTGCACTTTCCTTTATACTCCACATCTTCAGCGGGACACCACGGGTTGGCCACGGGTGCGCTACGCTTCCCAGATGTTGCTGTGTGATCACGCCCTGAAAATCCACCTGACATTTGTGCCTTTCGTGCGGCAAATTCTCCGTGTGACTGGGGCCTAAGATCAGAACTCTCCTTAGGCATACTAGGTACACATAGGTTTAAATGTACTCCTGGGGAAATTTTTGCTGTTACAAATTTAATATGGCTGTTCTTCTGCAGACTGTTAGCTGAATTGCTATGATATCACAGGATAGTGAAATGTTCAGAAGCAATTTAACTGCTTGAATGGGAATTCAGCAGTATAATACTGACAAATAGTGTGGTTTATGTAACCCAGTTCATGCTTTCAGAAGTAAAATAAAAACATCAAATGTAATTTTAAAAGCCTTTCCTTACCACATTGTGGTTTTCCTGGGTTTTGCCTGCTTATATCTTTCAACATTTGGAGAGCAGGCAAGGCTGCCAATGAGAGCTGTCTTTTCCAGGGAAGAGCATTTAAGACTGTGGCCTGGAGGACATGTTTGTTTGTGAGGAATGACTTCATCCTTTGGAACTCAGGTGTTGTTCAAAGGGTCTTTGTCTAAATATGGAAAGATGTATGTAGAAGCTACCGCTTTGTATAAGCTAGAAACAGTGAAACAGTGTCAGGTGTGTGTGTGTTACAAAGGAGAGGGGGTTGAATAATATGAGGAAATAAGGAACTGGATAGAGATCACAGTACCTTAAGATGTCAAAGACTTGGAAAACATGTGATGATAGACCTTGCTGGCACTCGAGGTAGTAGAGAACAGGACTGATATTTTACTGTGCCTTCAGTCATCATATAATCAGCATTTTCAGTTCAGCGGTCGTCTCAAGCAGCTTGACTATTTCCCCAGCAGAGCCCTTTTATTTCGAGCAGCAGAGCTTGCAATGTTGAACACTTTTAAAAAGCTGTCCACCATTTAAATAAACAAACTAGACCTTAAGCTTATTTCAAAACCTGTGATCAATTGTGTGTCTCTGGGAAAATGCCATCCCTTAGGCTTTATTGCATATTAAGTATTTAGTGAATGCTTCAAAGAGTGAATTGCTTACTTGAGGCACAGGTCCAGTTTAACCTACTTCATATAATTTACATTTTGGCTTCTTTGAAGCACTACATTTATGTGCTTACTTATTCATCTATATTAGTACTTCTGAGCTGTAATCTTTGCTGCTTAAGCAGCACCTGCAGACGTATATAACATAACAAAACAATACAAGTGAAAACAATTGGAAAATCATTTCTAAAAATTTATTAAAATTCACATTTCTACTTCAAGCACAGCAAATACTCAAGTAATTCTCACCTTGAAATTAGCTGGGGGGGGGGGGGGAGTACAGTCATCTTAAACTGGCACCAAATGCCTGGTTGAAAAGCAGTGGTAACAAATTCCAAAACATGGTCAACACTCAACACCACAAGAGAAGACGTGTCACCATGCTCCTCACAATAAAAATTTCTGTAAAATGAAGGGTCTGAAATGATGCCTTCCTGTCAGGTCAGCAAAAGCAAAAAGCACAGAAAGAGTGAAAATTGCTTCTGCAGGAACACAGGAACCAGATCAGGATTATAGGGAAGCAGTGGTGATTGCCATGATGCTGTGGTGATTGCCACATGCAGTTTCCAGCACAGATGTTGTTATTCTACTGGTGTATGTCTCATCTAAGATATAGTCCATCAGCAGGAAAATCAGCAGTGGCTTAAGCAAATTCTCCTACAAGGTAGGCAAAGGGGGACAATAGTAGAGTCTTCGGTGTGCATTTGAGTGTGGCTGTCTTTTAGCACTGCAGCAGATTTAGAAAGATTTAACTTGGATTGGGATTTCACTGCTAACACGTGACATAAATAAGTTTTTTTTTAAAAAAAAGCTTTAGCTGACTCTTTCCTATGTGGTCTATGGGCCAGGAAAGTGGGATATACATAGAGCTGTCAACCTCCAGGTGGGGCCTGGAGATCTCCCAGAATTACAACTATCTCCAGACTACAGAGATCACTTCCCATGGGGAAATCTGGACTCTGTGGTATTATACCCCACCAAGGACCATCCCCCAAATCTCCAGGAATTTCCCAACCCAGAGTTGGCAACAGTATTTCTTGCAGATTCAGTTAAATTTTTCTCCTTTTCTCAAATTGCTCATGTGTGCCAAGCCAAACCAATGTAAACTGTGGTACAGCCACTAGTATTATGCATATAATTGTGCAAATGTCAGCATGCATGTGCTGGCTTGCTGTGTTCAGGAATTACCTGAGAACCACACAAGTGCAGCATTGTTCAGAAGAGCAAGGGTAACTTTCTACAGACCTTCTGTAGATATCTGAGAGTATAGGAAGACAGAGCAAAAATTTCAGGGCAATAAAGAAGTGGCGTTCACCTATGCTTAATGGTAAGCAGCTATACATTTAATCTATTTTCTGTTCAGTTTATGACCTGTGTGTCTGTATTAATAGGCCAGCCATTGCCATAGATTTACATTCTAAGTTTCTTCCTCCTTGAATAGCTATTTCATGTCTTCTATAGCCTGCTTGAAAATCTTCATACTTAAATATATTCGGTAATGCACAACAATAAAATACCTAAGACTTAGAGGTGGTACTGTAGTTCTGTCATTACCTATAATATACAAATTATTTCACATTCCAGCCCTGACTTGTTATGCAGGCTTTCATAGTACTCAGACATCTACAGTTTAATTATCTTGTAAATCCTTCTCAAGAGCTTAATTCACTGACCAGAATATTTTGCAAGTCCACTTTCACTGGATCCAACCCTTTGTATGCAAAACATTTTAAAAAGGACAGGATGGACCATCCTTTTGGGGCATACATGATTAAGGCTGGGCTACACGAGATTCCGCATGAAAGGAGGAGTCATACAGAATCCCAAGGCTTGTTTCATATGTGCCACTGCACATAAGACCTGTATTCTGAAACGAAGCAGAAACATGTCTTAAGTATTACACCAGCTCATTCTTGCTTGGGATATGATAAAGCAGAACTTAAGCTGTTTGAGGCAGAGCATTTCCATCGTGTGATTTGTGCCTCATTACATATAAGTGTGCTAGACATGGAGGAAGCTGCTTCTTGCCCTTTCTTGATATGGCTTGATGGGTTTAAGAGGTCATAATCTCTCTCTCCCAGTCAGCACCATGTAGGAAGTTATTTGTTAATGAGTGGTGCTGAGATCTGTGGGTCATCCTTCCATTTTTTTCCGTTATTTCCTTCTTAGGGGTGCTTACACTGAAAAAGTATAATTTAAAGATATTTTATCTTAATTTTCTCTCTCGGTGTGTGCATTTTGGTTATTTCCATTTTCTGAACAGAACAGTTCAAGGGGGGAAGGAACCTTTTTCTTTTTGTTTGTATTAATTGCACTATGAAGGGCCTGAGGCGTTATTTCTTTGCCTCATTGTGATGAACTTTGACAGTCTGTCAGAGCCACTGCACATTTTACATGGATACTCAAGTAATTCTCACCTTGACTTCCGATATCACACTTGAAGGGGGAACTTTCACTTTTTTTACTGCAAGAATATGCAAAGTTTATATCTGCACATTGTACCCAAAATAAAAGTGACTCACGTGTCTGTTTCTTACTGATGTGGTGCATGAATGATATGGATTATCTGAAATTTAGCACATGGATGAAAGCAGTATGGTGGAGCTTATTTATTTATTTAAAATATTTTTGTGCCACCTTTGTACTTGATCAGGGTCCCCAAGGCAGCACACATAAAACATTAGAACAATTAGAAACATTAAAATCATAAGATAATTTAATAAAAACAAAAAAACAACACCAGAACCAGGGAAGAGGGCCAGTACTGTTATTGGGGGTATAGCAAGCAAAACAAAAGTGTTAATGACAGGTTTTGCAGTAATAAGCCATGTTTCGTTGTATGTGGAACTTTATATGTGCTCAAGAAATCCCTTTCTTGGAGATTCTTCTTGATGCAGGACTTAACTACTGCGGGTTCCAGGCCCTCAATAATATCAGGGTTTAGTCCAATAAGAGAGTTCTGACTTGAGAATTTTAGATCAAGAAGATTGATAAAAATCTGCTTTTAATAAAGATAGGTATCTGGAATTACTACAGGTACAAATTGAAGACCAGTTGCCAAGCTTTAGCCTCTAAGAATGGTTGACCCAATTCTGCTCATAGGGACACTCCAGCTACGTGTGTGATGGTCAACTTACAAAGGAAGGGACGTGGGGCGAGGTCTCAGGATTCTTTGACTGGATGAATCCAGATGGTTGCCATGAAAAGCAATACAGGGACAGTTTTCATATTGAAAACTTGAATCTCCCCGGGTATATATCATCTTCCACGGTACCTAAAAAAGCTTAGGATGCCTTCAGTGCAAGTTCCTGCTTTCTTCAACATAGCTTTTTGATGAGAGGACCAATTCAAATTATATGTGAAAACTATTCCCAGATACGTAAATTCCTTCATTTGTTGGATTCTAAAATTATTAATAGACTATTGGTATAAGGGACATACTGGAAGAGTTCTGAAAGAAGAGTACTTTGCATTTACCATAATTAATTTTTAGATCTTCAGAATGACAGTAAATGGCAAAGTTGTTCAATAGTGTCTGGAGTTCAGCACGCAAGTAGGACAGTAGGACTGCATTGTCAGAATATAATAAATGAGCTGTTATGTTCTGAGTTATTTCTAAGCTGTTTAGTTATGGTTTGTGCTAAGGTACCCTAGCTTCCTCTGTTGTGATTGGCTACATAATAAAGACCTTCTAGTGGTCCTAAAGCCATACAGAGTGTCCTATCAGAAAGCTCCGCTTAGGTCCAATCAGACCTCATGAAAGTAGTTACATTGTATGTAGTTCAGTTTGGAACAGTATAAATCTGGATTGCCGCTCTTCGCAGATTAAATTAAAGCTGAGTAATGTTCTGAATAAAAGCCTTGTATTGATAATCCCGCCTTTCAATGTATAAAACTGGCAACGAGGATGGGATACCAGGCCTCCAAATGGGGAAATCACTCTTGCCTGCCCAAACTGAAATCACTGAGGGTGCCCAGAGCTAAATCACTACGGGCATGGCATCCAAGGGCCATATCGAACCGTTTGACCCCAAGGTTGGGAACTGGGAATCCTACCTCGACTGTTTTGAATGCTTCCTTATAGCAAATGGTATTGAAGGAGACGATGTCTGCCGCACCACTTTCTTGAGTACCTGTGGCCAGGCTGTAGTCGATATTGCTCGGGACTTAGTAGCTCTGTCCAAATTACTGGAGACACCTCTCAGCATCATCAAGGCACGACTCAACAACTATTTTACGCCTAAGACTTCTGCTGCCATACACCGATATGCTTTCTACCAACGAAGCCAGAAAGAGGGTGAGTCTGTCACTGAATATGTCGCCGCACTGCGAAGGGCTACTCGTGACTGCCAGTTCCCAAATTTAGACTCAGTCCTGATGGATTGTTTGCTCTGCAGCCTTAGAGACGATAGCATCAGGCGAGCGCTTCTGTTGAAAAAAACTCACAAATCAGCACTCGAAGAAGCATTGAGAGTGGAGGCCACCAACATTTCTCTTCACGAACTGCAATCGGGTGCTCAGAGTCACACGTCATGCTGCACTGACACTGTTCATCACACCATTACCACAGACTCATCTGATTCCAGAGATGACCAATCGGAATCGTCTGATGACGGAGTCCACAGAACGGGAGCCAACCAGAAGGCATGCCATTCTCAGAAAAGCCCGCAAAGTGGAGCGTGTGCCGGTTGTGGTAGCATGCATGCTCGTAGAGACTGTCAGTTCCGTGATGCTAGTTGTCATTCTTGTGGAAAGACGGGGCACATTGCTAAAGTCTGTCGCTCGTTCCACGGTCATCCTGCACCTGAAGTCTTCCATTGTCCGGAAAGATCTTCGAGTCACACCACTCATCTCGTTTTTCGTCCTCTCGTTCGTTCAATTGACGGCTGAAATACAGTAATGAAGCAAGAGTGTCAGAGGATTACAGCAATCGCCTATACATCCACCAAGGTCTTCACACATGTCCCAAGGCAAAGGTTACTGTATTCCTTGAAGGTTGTGGTTGTCAGATGGAGGTCGATTCAGGTTTCACGCTGTCAATTGTCTCGTGGAACACATTTCAACAAGTCTGTCCCAGGTTCTCTGCACGCCGTCTCCAGAAGTGGAGTCTGCAACTTTTTGATTTCCAAAGGAACCGAGTTCCTGCCGTTGGTATCGCCTCTGTCCAAGTCAAGTGCAAGAAATTCAACAGTCGTCTTAATTTACTCATTTTTGAAGGTTGTCGCACAAGTCTTATTGGTCTGGACTGGTTCACCACCCTCGGTATTGAAATTATCGGTGTCAACAACGTCAGTCAGTCGGAAGCTGCCAATTTTGTAGAAGAGTTCCCTGATGTCTTCAGTTCAGAACTTGGCTGTTACAAAGGGCCTCCGGTTTCTTTTGATTTGAATCCTGCAGCTCAACCCATACACCTCAAACCATGATGAGCACCCTTCACCCTCAAGCCTCACATCGACGAGCAAATCGACAAACTGCTAGCTCAGGGCATACTGGAACAAGTTCCCAATGCCAAATGGGAAACCCTGATCATCACTCCGATAAAGCCAGACGGCTCGGTTCGCTTGTGTGCAGATTACAAGTGCACCCTCAACAAGGCCCTGCAGCAGCATGTGTACCCGGTTCCTGTGGTGAGCCATCTTCTAGCATCCATCTCGGGGGGCCGGGTGTTCGCCAAAATTGATTTGGCACAGGCATAACAACAACTGCCTGTCAACACAGCCACAGCCGAGGCTCAGACCATTGTGACACATCAAGGCGCCTTCAAGGTAAACCTATTGCAGTTCGGGGTAAGTGTTGCCCCCGGGATTTTCCAAGAACTGATGGAGCACCTTCTTTAGGACTTGACAGGTGACATCCCCTATTTTGATGATGTACTGATAGCGGGAGCCTCAGAATTGGAACTGACTGTCCGCGTTCGAGAGGTGCCTAGTCATTTACAGAAGGCTGGCCTTCGAGTAAAAAGGGAGAAGTGCGAATTCCTCATCCCCGCAGTCAAATTCTTGGGTTTTCTCCTTGACAAAGATGGCATCCATCCCACACCAGAGAAGGTTGCTGGGATCTGCAAAGCACCCCCACCAAAATCAAAGAAGGAGCTACAGTCCTTTTTAGGACTCCTTAATTTCTACCACTCCTTCCCACCGGGGAAAGCAGCCCATCACTGAGCCTCTTCATTGGCTATTAGACAAAACAGCTCTGTAGGCTTGGGGTCACAAGGATCAAGCAGCGGTCCAAGCCGTCAAAACTCTTCTGGTCTCCGACAGAGTATTCGGCCACTATGATGAGCAACAGCCCCTTGTTTTGGCCTGCAACACGTCACCCTATGGGATCGGGGTTGTCCTCAGCCATAGGCTGCCAACTGGCTGGGAGGCCCCCATAGCGTTCTATTCAAGGACTCTATCCACAGTGGAGAGAAATTATGCCCAGATAAACCGGGAGGCATTGGCGATCATCGCAGCGGTGAAGAAATTTCACGATTTCATCTACGGTCGTAAATTTGAAATCATCACCAACCACAAACTGTTGCTTGGCATCTTCATGAAGGATCGCCCAACACCACAGATTCTATCACCGTGGATGATGCGTTGGGTTGTCCTTCTCTCTGCCTATGACTTCAACCTCATCCACAGGCCCGGAAAAGCCATCGGGCATGCCGATGCCCTCAGCCATCTTCCACTGCCTGAACAGCACAGGGCCCAGATCCAGGAAGCACTCCTCACTGAAGAGCTCCCTCAGCCTCCACTCACGGTTGCCGACGTCATTTTCTACATCGCCTGGGACTACATGTGGAGGGGATGGCCGTTTGGGAAGCTCGAGGCCGAGTTCCAGCCATTCCAGTCGCACTCAGCAGAATTGTCGGTGAGCAAGGGATGCCTCCTTTGTCTCATCACAAGCTAGTTTTACCCCTTTTATGTGACAAATTCCCTAACCTTACCCTTGCTGTTGCAAGATTTTTTTTCATTGGTTTAGTGTCAAGTCCTGATGATACTGCTTAATAGAAGGATTTTTAACTTTTCAATAATTTTAGTCAAAGACCTTTAATCAGATTAAAGAAAAGGAATGTCATATATTCATTTTGATTGATAACTATCGACCCCATCCCATCAGCATTCAGGATATAGCATGAAGAAGCAGGGAACCCAAAAGGACTTGCAGGGGGCATTTCATTTTCCTCTCCCCCACTATTTCTTCTTTCCCTTGTCTGAAAGCCCCTATGGTTTCTCCCCTTTCCTGCTTCCCACTGACCTTCCCACCCATCAGCCAACCTCCCTTTATCAGCCTTCTTGCCCTCAGCCTTTCCTTCTTCCTTCCTCCTGGCAGACTCTCCCTGGAAAAACTGTATCATTCTGGCAACCAGGCTGGGCCATGCCCAGTTGCACAGTGTGAGGCATTGTTGCACAGTTGAAGATCCACGAGGACTTGCAAAGGACACATCACTTTCCCCTGTATCTCCTCTATTTCCTCTTTTCCTTCTCCTGGCAGCCCCCATATTATTACCATTCTCTGCTTCCTTCTGTTCTTCCTACCCACCAATCAATCTTCCTTTTATCTGCCCCCCATCTTCAGCTGTATTCATTAGCTTTATCTATACCCTGTCTTTCTCCATAATGGAGTCCCAAAGTAGGTTACGTTTTTCTCCTCTCCTCCATTTTATCATCACAAAAACCCTGTGAGGTAGGCTAGTTTGACAGTGTGTTACTGACCCAAGGTTACCCAGTGAACTCCATAGCAGAGTGGGGATTCAGACCTGGGTCTCCCAGATCACAATCTGAAACTCTAACCACTACCCCATGCTTTCATAGAGTGGCTGCTATTGAACAGTGGCCAGCAGCTGGGCCTGGGTGTGTTGTGCAATTGTTAAGTTGCCAAGCTGTTGTTACCAGGCCTGCCCACAAGGAGTTTTCCTTCAGAGATGAAAACTGCTCTGGAAAGGGCCCTGCCTCCTCACCCTGCCTTTTACTGACAGAAACCAGTGCTTGAAGGCTAGTAATATTGCTGTAGTTGCCTAGGAATAGACACTGAGGGCAGTTGTTTCTTAATGCTTCTATTATTTTGAGTGGTTTTGAGCCCCCAATTATTAAAGGAAAGATGGCTGATTTTTCTGCAAACCTGGGCGTTTTCTCAGGTTTGTAGGAACAACTGTCTTGTTTGTTCATGGCTCCAATCTCTGGATTTGTCATGTTACGAATTAGGTATATGGACAAGTTTAAATCTCTTTTTTTTCCTGGATCCTTCTCTTCAGTATAATCTTAAGTGTATGTTCTTCATTCTTATAAATGAAGATATTTGCCCTTAAATCTCACCTTCCATATTCCATCCTTGAAGTGGTTATGAGCTCCATAAGTTCCCTTTCTTTTAGAACTGTTTTTCCCCTAAGAACTTTAAAAATTCCATCTTTTAGTTGCTCTTCAGATGCTCTGTTGTACTTCCTTGAGTCCATGTTTTTTCTCAGTTTTGATGAGTCTATTTTTCTGTGAGGTCCATCCATTTGCTTGAAGTCTTGCTTAAAGTCTTGATCCAAATCTTGAACAGGTTCAATTTATGCTGGTGAAGCCTGCCAGTCATCCTGAATCAAAAGAAAAATCTTTTCCACTGCCAAGCTGACAGCTTGTGAAATTATGGACTTAAGCTCATCACGAAATGTCTGTGTCCAGTAGGTGTCACCAGAGCTATCTCCAGACACGTCAGCTGGCATTTTTCCCAATGCAGTTTGCATTGTTTTCCTCATCAGCTTAACCATGTTTTCCTGATAATAGTTTCTCCAGACAAGTTCACACGCAAGAATCCCTCAACACAAGTCAGGTGACCAATAGTTATTATAATGGCATTTAGTCAGCATAGTTTTTTAATAATTTCAATGGGAAACTTAGTAGTTAGGGTATTATTTTAGAATGGAACGTTCAGATTTAAATGTCTCTCTTTTTCCCAAGGACGATCTGTACTCCCTTTAGTGAAACGTATTCTCTGTTAAAGTTATTTGCATTTCCATTAACATCCAAAAGAGATTCGCAGGGAGAAATAACCATTTGTATCCATTAAAAGTGAAAAGTAGCAGAAACCAAAGAATAGAAAGAATTTAAACAATGATCTTTGTATCCTCTTTGCCCCTGGATGCGTTTAACAACACAGGTTTACTGGCACGGTAGTAGCCGCTTCGTCACGGAGGGAGGGGAAGAATTTTGCCTCTCCTTCCTTGTTCTTTTAAAGATTTAAAGGGGGCTTAGTGGAGAAATTGGTAGATTCTTCGATGTTGCTTTTTACAAGTACTCACAGTGATTTTCTTCGTCCATGTTGTGGACGAGGCTCTTAGTTTCTCTCTTGTGGGGGTGTTTACAGCTTGGTGCAGTCATGGCTGCCGTGACCAAGCTATTTTGCTCCTTGCATCTCGGATGATCCTGGGCTTCCACCTGCTCGCTGCCACTTGTGGGGAGCCTGAATCAAGTCCCTTGCACCGGACCTCCCTCCAGGAGGTCCAGTGGAGAACAGGATCCCCCAAAACTCCCCTAAAAAGAGCAAAATACCAGTGATCTCCGGGAGTGGTGATCAACTGTGTCGCTGCTCTGCAGCCCCCCCTCCTGACTCCCAGAATGGCTGTGCCATTCCTGTACCTTTGCTTTCTTTCCTCTCCCACCACCCCTTCTCTCAGCCCCTCTTTCACCCTCTTCCCATTCCATTTTACTTTATGTCTCGCTGTTTCTTTCTCTTTCTTTCTCGATCAAGCCTACTGTCACTCCTCTCTTTTTGTCTTTCTTCCTCTCCCACAACTATTATTCTCTTCACCCATCAGTGTCTCTTCATTTCTTTCCCGTCATCATTTGGATCCTACCTGTTGGCAACCCCACCACTTTTGCCCTCATGTGACCATTGGCCATGCTTTCCTTCCAGATTTACCCCCCCCCCACATGCAGTGGCTGAGCCAGTGGGCTCTTGGGCCAGCCGTCTTTCTAGCATCCTTTACTGTTCATTGAAGGATCTACCTGGACAGACCTCTTTTTAAAAAAAGTATTTAGATTTTTCTGCAGACCTGGGGGTGGGGTTCTCTGAGTTAGAAGAAAAATGTCCCTTCTCTTCAACTGGTCCCAATCCACAGATATAGGTATCCACACATCAGAGCAGGTTAACTGTTATAATATATGTCAAGAAACTTGCAGGAGCAGCTATCACATTCCCCTCCACTTTGCTTCCTCCCCGCCTCCCCTACTTCTTTCACACTTTCTCCCTCCTGCCACCCATTTTCTTACTGTCTCTCTCTTCCATGCTTGTTACTTCCTCTCTCTTTCTGCCCCATCCCATCACTGTCTCTTTCTTTTTCTGCCTCTGCACCTTATCATGGGTTCTTTGCCTCCCCATCACTCTCTCTTTCTACCCCACATCACTTTCCCAGCCTCCCGCCTGCTTCCCCCCCAAAGCAGTGATGGTAGTGGCTCAACCAGCTGCCCCCCTGCTCCCCTCCCCCACAGCTGCATATATGCCTCGAAGAACATTATGCTTGAAAGATCAACACCTCCTGGTGGTCCTTGGCCCAAAGAACACCTGTCTTGCCTCAACCAGGGCGAGGGCTTTCTCTGTCCTGGCCCCAGCCTGGTGGAACATGCTCCCAGGGCCGGCTCACCTGCTAGGTGAGCTAGGCACTCACCTAGAGCGTGGGCCAGCCCTTAGGATGCGGAAGAAGAGGCAGGGGCGGTCGCCGGCGCGCATGGCCAGCATGGCGGAGGGAGGCAGCAGCACAGCCCACAGGAGCCTGACGTGCTCCCAGCACTAGGAGCCGGAGGAGTGCCCTCCATGAAGCCAGGTGCCGCCGCGGCACCAGCACCACCACCAGCAGCAGGAGGAGGAGCCACCCCCACCACCCCGGTGTGAACAGCCTTCCTTTTCCCTAGCTCTTCCTGCTGCTTTCTTTTTCCTGGGCATGCTGGTGCCCGGGGAGGAGGGAGTCGCTCGGCAGAAGACGTGCCGCTGGCCCTGATGGAGGGACGGGGGCGGCAAGACTCCTTCTTCCTTGGCCCCCACTGGGAAAAAGAAGAGGAGAGCCGGGAAAAGGGCAGCAAAAGTGAAACTGACTGAGTGATCCGAATGGACATGAACCCTCCCGCCAGAAGGGCGGCTGCTGGGGATTCGGCGCAATCGCTCCCTCTTTTGTTGGTGCTGCTGGGCGCGGGGAGTGGGGCAAGTCCTGGCGGAGGAGCGGCTGGAAGGAGAGAGCTGGGACGGGGGAGGCAAGGGGGGAGGGGAGGGAGGGGCCTCCCTGGCTGCTGAAGGCAGGCCACGGATGAACAGAGCTCCGCGGAGGAGGCCGCCTGGCCGGAGAACCATCGGCTCTGCCTTGGAAGCGAGCGAGGCCTGGGAGAAGTGCCACTCGGGGAGCCTCTCATTGCGCCGCTGAGATGGTCGCCGCCAGGGCTGGCCGGGCTGGTTGCATGGCCCGTCTCAGTGGCTTCGGAGAGGGCCGCTCTAACCGCCTCCCCGGCAGCAGAGAGCGGAATATTCCCAGATGGCTAACGGAGGATGAGGCGCCCCCCGCCCCCCGGGAAGCTCCGTCTCATCAGGTCTCGGGGAGACTGGGAGACCCCGCTGGAGATAACGGATGTGCGCTCCCGCAGCTGGCCGCCCCCCCTCCATTGCCAAGCACTGTGCAGGGCTGGGTGAATGGGGGGGGTGGATGCTGGGGAGGTCCTTAATTCTCAGGGGCAGCCAGAAGAAAGTAGGAAGCGACTCGAGGAGGGTTCACACACACACATGCACAGAGTTCAGGCCTTCCCTCTCTAGGCTGGCTCTCCCTGCACAGCAATTGGTTGCCCCCCCCTCCCCTTCCCCAGGAGGAGAAAGCAGGGCTGGCACAGCCACCCTCGAGAGAGGGCCCCCCTAGCCGTCCTCTCAGGGCTTCTCTGGGGGTCTCCTGCATTGCATTTTGACGCCCATGGACCCCCCCTCCACCGCTGCTAAAAAATCACCCAGGTCCAGAGGGAGAAGATGAGAGGATGAAGAAAAGGTTTGACGGGGGGGGGATAAGAGCTAGGGGAGAAATGCAGACAATAAAACGACAAACCCCATCCTGTCCATGTTTACGTTTCTCACTGGCCGCGCTTGCCCTTCCTTTTCTCCAGGCCCCACCTGGAGGTTGGCAACTGGGTAATTGGGCACGCGGGGGGGGCAGAAGGTAGCCCCACCTAGGGCACAAAAAAACCCTCGGGCCAGCCCTGCATGCTCTCTATTGAGACCAGGGCCCTGCGGGATCTCCTTCAGTTCCACAGAGCCTGCAAGACGGAGCTGATCCACCAGGCCTTTGGCTGAGGCAGCGGGCGCACATACATGGCCTCCCTGCGGTTGCTGTCAGCCTGAGGTTGCTGTCACCCATCTATTTACTGACCAACAACAACTGGCTTTTAACTCACTGCATCATTGGGCCAGAACTTTATAGCCAACTGTACCCATTGTTTTAATTTTATAATGTTTTATCGTGTTTTAAACGGAAATTGTAGTTATTATAATGATGTTACCTGCCCTGAGCCCATCCGTGGGATGGGCAGGATATAAATGCAAATAATAAATAAATAAATCTGGAGCTGGCAACCGTAGGCAGGCCTGGCTGTGATGAGTGCTCTCTCAAAGGGCAAAATTGGCTTGAAAAGGGCTCCTTTTTTCTTGGATAAGCCCAGCCTGGAATACTATGTTTGCCTAGCAACAGCCACTGAGGGAATCCATTGCTTAAAGCCACAGACACTCCTTTTAATATTTTCAGCTTTTTTAAACCTGCAAGATTTTTTTTTAAGATTTCAGATTTTTCTGCAAGCTTGGAGCCCTTTTCAGATTTGTGAAAAGATCTGTCTTGCCTGTTTAAAGTTCCATTCACTAGATTTAAGTATCCAAAGATTGAAGAAGAGAAGAAGATGAGATTGGATTTCTACCTTGCCCTTCACTACCCAAAGGAGTCTCAGAGTGGCTTACAAACTCATTTCCCTTCCCCTCCCCACAACAGACACCCTGTGAGGTAGATGAGGCTGAGAGAACTCAGAGAAACTGCTCTTTTTTTGAAGAACACCTGTGCCAGAATTATGGCTTGCCCAAGGTCATCCAGCCAGGTGCAAGTGGAGGAGCGGGGAATCAAACCCGGTTCTCCCAAATTAGAGTCCTCGCACTTAACCACTACACCAAACTGGCTCCCAGCCCATATTGAGCTTGACCAACTGTGCTTAGAATATAAAATATATAATCTCATATGTTTGGTTTTTAATTTAGCTTTTGCTGTATTAGTTATTCATTATTTGCAGTTAGGTTTTTGGCATGGCACTTTGCTGTAAAGAAGCATTATTCTCTACGTACAATATTTGCGGGCACCATAAGACATTTGGAGGTGGCATTGATCTAAAAGTTGGAACAAAGGCTTGGATAGATGCTGAATTTTATTAATATTAATAAATGTCAGAAAACTATGGGTAGATTATTTTCATAATTAACTCTGCTCCTCATTCATTTTTAAGGGGGCAAGTTCTTGTGTAGATCATACCGGTTTTTATCTTGCGATATTTTAAAGGATTGTTATGTACTTTAACAATGAACAAATTGCAGCAAATTGCTCCTGCCACTCAGCTGGTTTTCCGGCTTTCTTCTGAAGTCCCTGTAAACAGGGTGCATTTAAAGAGACTGCAGAAGGCAGTCCGGAAAACAGCTGAGCTGGGAGGGAGCACTCTCCCTGCTGGTTCAGCTGTTTGTCAGGCTTTGCCAGTAATTTCCAAATATATCTGGGATTTTTTTTTGGGGGGGGGAGGTTTCCTGATTTTTCAGAAAAATCCCGGATACCTTTGGGATGCCAAAATATACCCGAAAAATGCTGATAAGGTATTTTTCAGCTATATTTTCAGCTTAAGTAGATCTGAGAGCACACCCCTATTAGGGAGCAGTAGTAGGGAAAAGGCCTGGCCTATGTGCCCTGCTTGTTGGCCCTGCAGGGCACCTGGTTGAGCAGGGTGCTGAATTTGATGGACCACTGTTCTGATCCAGTAGGGTACTTTTTATCTTCTTTATGTTTTTAAAATCTGTGAGTTGTTTTCTTTTTTGCCATGGGTATATTGTATTTGGGCTTTGCAATAGGTCTGCAGAAACCTTTAAGCAATGTTATTCAGAACCATTGTTTATAGGGCACGTGTAAGGAAACCTGGATATAAGATGTTGTTTAGTTTCTAGCTGTTTTGCTCTGGAATCATTCAGTCCTAAGTGTGTAGCATATAATATCACAATGCATAGTGAATAAAAAGTGTGTATGCATGTGGTAGATCAGGTATTCATAAATCATAAGACTGGAGTGCAGGATTTCATTTTGATTAACTTTTTAATTGGATTGACTTTTTGAGAACACAATGATGCATCAACACTTGATGCATCACTTGACATTTTGGTGATGAGGAATCTATTCTGTGGAGCACAATGAATAGATAACCATCTTTTTACTGTGTTAAAAATATAGAATTATCCGGAACATTCTTAGAGTCACATTTTGGGCACTCATTGGGCAGAAAATATTTTTCAATAAGGCTCTTTCTGCAGTGGTGTTTTGCCTCGCTTTCACCATGCATGTCAGTTGGGTTTTCTTTGCCATTCTGCATTCCCATTACTTTTACCGTGCACGTTCATCTACTTTTTTACCCTTCTGCATTGTTTTTCCTCCAATCAGTGTTCAGTTCACTCTCCCTTTGCTGTCGGCCCAGGCTTTGCAGGAGTGGTTTTGCTGCAGGTTCCCCTCCCTCACTTCAACACTGAAGCTACTTCAAAAGCAGATATGTTCCCTCAGATCCCCCTCCCACCCATTCGGGTTCCCTCGGCTGCTGGCCAATGGGATTGTTGGAGGAGGTGAGTTAGTGCTGTCATGCGGGGTGTTTTTCCCCAGTGGTGTTGCACCCTGAGTTTTTTTGGGCAACCAGTGGTGTTTGGTGAGAGGTGGCTGCTGGGATATGTAGTGCATCATGGGGAAGCTACTGAAAAAGAGAGAGAGAGAGAGAGAGAGAGAGAGAGAGAAAGCCCCCTCACCCCATGGCTTAGAGCTCACCCCCACAAGCCTTCATTTCCCTCCCCTCTGGAAACTCAGTACCAAGCCTCATTTCCCGTTAAAAATTTAAAGCCATACCAACTGACACGCAGCAATGACAAAGAATCTAGCCTCCATCAGAGTTTCCAGCCTTGTTTAAAGAGTATACCTTCTGCCTTCCTCTCTACTTTGGCTCCAAAATTATGAGGGTTTCCCATCTTTAAATTTCATCTTTTTAAACAAGCCCTTTTAGTCTAGCGAAATGATAAGCTGATTGCTAAACTTTGAACGGTGGAGGAAAAAACCATTGGCAGGGGGTGCTTTAACAGTTTGGCTGCAGTTAAAGGGGAGGTGGCAGATGGGCTTCTTGGAGCCATTTGAGAGCTTGGTAAAAAGTGGTGCTCCCCCCCCCCCCGCTCCGCTTGTTCATTCTCATATTTTCCTCCTGTATCCTTGTGTAAAGCCCCTTCCCCTAGGGAGATCCCAAGAGAGTGGCTGCTGCATGCAGAGCACGAGAGAGGGCTCTTTACCAGCTGGACCCCTGTCTGGAGCAAGTACCCTTGCCCATGGTAGCTCCTGCTTTCCAGACATTGTGGAACTGCTCACCCCCCCCCCACACCTGCTGCCTTCCCCAAGCTGAAGGGGGGGCACTTAACCTTCCATTGTTATTTTGTCTGCCACATGTACTCAGACAGAACCCCACCAGCAGCAACTAAGAGGAGGGGAAATACAAAACCAGAAGCTTAATTAAAAAACAACACACCTCTGCACAACCCAGCCAGCAAGCTCCCTGCAGGCTGTGCTGCCCTCTCCCACTTCTCACTATTGTGCAGCTGTGATGGGGGGATCATAAATTTTAAAAAAACTTTGGATGCAACCCTACCCTCACATGTCACAAGTGACGTTCCACCCCGATTTGGGAAAGTGCGATTTTTAAATTGTAGCTGCAGAATAAATACACTGGATGGCGTAAGATTGGTGCCTACAGCAGGCACAGAAATCCAGAGTCAAGTTTAAAGGGTTGACTGCTCAGATAATCTGCAGTTAAATTGTGAGTGCAGAAAGGGCCTAAGTGAATGCTGTAGAAACTTCTTTGTGAACAGGAATCTCACTTTTTATTTGCTTTCTTCTGTAAGTTGAAGGAGAAAACAAACCCCCACCGTCCTGTCCCATAGTATTTAAATGCATTTTATTGTAAACTTTCAAATGTTCTTTAAGTTAGACTTTGAGGGGGAATTGTAAGAACACTGCATTCTGGTACAGCTATTAAATTGAGAGTAAAATCAGCTTTGATCAGGTAGCAAAAGAGATCACAGCTTTTTGAAACCAGATAAAGTTTGACAAAGTTATATATCACAAAAATGGGAGAGTAATACAAGAGACACACTGTGTGGAGAATCCATATATAGCTTTTCTGTGGAAACAGTGCAAGATTGTCATCATACACCTGTGAACACGCTATTCCACTGGGAAGGATGTGTTGCAAGTGTATTAACTGCATTAAGTAGTATCTTGAATTGGGTATTGTTCAAATAAACTAACTGGATCAAATAATATAGCTGTCAACTACTCCATACACCTGTGCACACGCTATTCCACTGGGAAGGATGTGTTGCAAGTGTATTAACTGCATTAAGTAGTATCTTGAATTGGGTATTGTTCAAATAAACTAACTGGATCAAATAATATAGCTGTCAACCTCCAAGTGGAGCCTGGAGATCTCCTGGAATTACAACTGATCTCAAGACTACAGAGATCAGGTTCCCTGGAGAAAATGGCTGCTTTGAGGGTGTGACTCTATAGCAGTATACCCTGTTGACGTCCCTCCCTGCCCTAAACCCTGCTCTCACGACAGTCCACTCCCCATGTCTCCAGAAATTTCCCAACACAGATCTGGCGACCCTATCACATAATGAATAGATAATTTTTCAGGAAATACAATATATTCAGTCTAGGTAGACCGAATGTGGCTGGGAGGGAGAAACAGAACTGTGGCAGCTGTCTGAGAAGGCCCAAAACTAAACATGTGTTTGCTTTGTACATGCGGGCAGAAACCCTACAAGAAACAGAGTTGCCAGTACTGCAAGCAAGTCTCTGTGTGTGTGATTTAGGGTCATTTATATAACAAGCATAAGTTAGAGGAGGGCCTGCTACTGTGATCCCAAGTAAACTGAATGTGATATTTTGTCAAGTTCAGTCCAAATTCTCAGGGCTCTAGTCGGGGGGGAGCTCTCAGGTACGGAGCTCCGGAAGAGAACCTCTAGGGGGCGGGGCAGTCACGTGGTGAAGCCCCGCCCCCTTCTTTACCCCGCCCTCTGCTTCGATCCTCATTCCGTTTGGGAATGAGGATGAAGCAGGAGGGTAAGTAGCCGGGCCTTCTGACACACTTCCGGTGATGTCAGGGGGTGTGGCCTTCTGTCACTTCCGGTGATGTCAGGGGGCGTGGCATATGCAAATAAGTTATGCTAATGAGTTATGCTAATGAGCTCCGGCAGCTCTTTTTCTACAACAAGACCCCTGCAAATTCTGATGCGTTGCTCAATATAGTATAAAACACTGATTGACAGGACTTCTGTGTAATATTCTGTCATTGTTATCTCAAGAGTCAAGCAACTCCTTTGCAGCAAATGGATACCAGTGTTAACCAGTGTCACTGGTGGACTCTGCTCAGGATCAGGCTCCCATGAAGATGTGCAACTGCTAGTCACTCTCTTGTGATAGCTGGGGTTGCCGGCAATGAGCAGGAGACCTAAGGGGTGGGGACGTGGGGACAGCCATCAGCAATGGCATGACATCACTTTTGGGGAAACTCAGTAGTGATATCATGCCCCTGTACGGAATCTCTGGAAACTCTACTGAAAAACTGTCGTTTCTGGTGACTCCTAGAAAGAGTTGATGTCACTCACAGGACTTCCCCAGAAGTGACGTCATGCTGTCAGCCCAGGCACAATTTTTTAAAAATAAAAAACCAGCAGTGAGAAATGAGTGCCAAAGGCAAGGGGTCCCTCTGCTTCCACTGAGAGGCTGGCGAGCCTGGTGATAACAGGTATCCCATTTTATTGTTTATCGGGAATTGATAATTTTGCCAACTGCTTCTCTCAAAGGAAGAAGTTATAAGTAAAATACTGGAAATTGCAGAGATGGATAAGCTAACTTTAATGTTGAGAGGAAATAAAAAAGAAGATTTTGAGAACACATGGTCAAGGTTCTATAACTGGATAGAGGAACATAATGCATTTAATGCCTAGACTGTCAGCCGAAACTAAAAGAAATGAGAACCATATGCATATTTATGAACAAAAGATGTTTATTTAAAGTATAAGGTGTATAAGAGAAACTAATTTCCAAACTGCAGTAATATGAGGTCAAATTTACAATGGAATATAATGAAATTTCCCCCACTTTTATGTTTTTGTCTTTGTATGTCGATGTTTGTTTTGTATGTGAGAAATAAAAAATGTTTGTGGAAAAAAATAATTGTGTCAACTGCTAGTAGTTATAAAGGAAAATGCAGGTTTTCCCATTCTTTCCCTGCATTTATTTACTGTTACTTTTAATGCTGAACTTAGGTTTAGCATAACAATGTATCTGCTACTGCTTATGAAAATGGGCTCACTTGCAGCATGCTAATATTTTTGAGATTCCATAAAGAGGTGTTAAGACTCATACTGCACTTACAAATACTGTGATTAGGTATATCTTTGTCTTCTGCCCTTTTTATTAATTTAAAATATTTAGGCTCTCTGTCAATAAAACATTCCCCATAGCCAATAAATTAACATTAAGTACACAACAAAGAAATTCCTCTCACCATTTTTAATCCTGGGCAGGCATTATATTAGTACCACTGATAACCAAAGTTAACTGTGGGAAATATTAACTACATTACCATTTTATATAGGATTGACTCTTGATCTGGTTAATTAGTGAAACACGCTTTATACAGATTGTCAAAATCATATAGAATTGAGTGACAAACAAACCATCTTTCTTATAAATATACTCTTAACATCCTTTTTATCATGAAGACACATTCAACATATGAACTGTTTTTACCTCTGTCTACTTTTTGACACTTCAGGATTTGGAAGTTTCTTACTAATTCAAAGAGCTAAGATAATACTTTAAATTAAAAATTATTTGGGAACCCACTTTATTGGGGAACCTGCATTCATCTTTGTTAATGTTAAGATATGACTTTCTGCCATGTAAAATGATTTAAATAACTGTAGTATTTCTGGTATTTGAGTGTTACTCATTATGGCCCTAGGACCCTCCGCATTAATGTTTGTCCTGTGTTATAAAAGATGTTCATCTGCAAAACTGAAGACTTAAAAATGCAGAGGCCTTAAATGTGCAAATTTTGTCTGAGAACTGCAAAGCTCATGGTTGAACTTAGATAATCTTTTTTCCATCTACATGACATATTTCAAGGTTCAAATTTAGCCTTCAGCACATCCACTCACTGCTGTCATGCACACAAGTTCCTTGCTTATTTCCATGGCAACTAGAATGACTGGTTGAAGATCATATGGCTTCACCGTGTTGGATGGAGGTTTGTTCAGAGCAAAGATACTTATCTGTTCTAGGGGGAGGAACACCATACTCTGATCAGCACAAATAAACTAATTGTCATTGAAAATTATAATGTATTGATGCCTGTAGTGTTTCAAAAGCATGTAGTAGAAGGAGAAGGCCTCCACAGTAGAGTGCTACTAGACTCAAGTTTCAAGTCTGGAGTCATTGAGATCTTTGATCCATTTGCTGTTTATCATTTTTGCAAAAAGAAAATGTTAACTATGTATTTCAATGCTGCTCTGTGTTCTCAGAACATCCCTGTTGCTGCTTTAACGCCAAGCAGCTTTCTTTAAGAAAAGAACACTTGATATTTGAAGTACCAATACACATGTATAATGTGAGTTTTCCCACTTCTTGACTCTTACAAGACATACAGCAATACGAATACTTTCCCTGATACCTCCCCCAGCCTGAAGCACAGCTAATTGAAGTGGGGGAACAGTGTTGATGAAAGAAAATCCACTTTATTTAGTTAATGTAGGGTTGCCAGGTCCTCATGTCACTCTGGTGGGGGGATTTGGGGGGCATTCCCAGGGTGGGCAAGGATGTTCCTAAGTCACGCCCCCAAGAGTGACCACCCGGGGCCACCCTTCTCCCTCCCCTCCTGCCAGATTTAAAGGGCTTCAGCTGATTGGCAGGAAGACTCAAGGGGCTTATTTCCCAGTGGTGATTTGCTGCTTGGGATTAAGGTGTGTGTGCCACCAGCCTGCTAGCTGCGAATGGCAGCACATGGGGCTGTCTGTGAGCAGAGCTTGCAGTGAGTGAGGCTCACAGAGAGTGGGGTAGTGGTGCACGTACCTGAATCTCAAGTGGCAAGCTGCTGCTGGGAATCAGTCCCATGCACTGTGGCCCCACCACACTCACAAGAAGACCCTTTAAAGGGTTTTCTATGAGTGGCGTGTGCGGCCGGTGCCAGCCCCTCTCCCTTTCTCCTGAAAGATTTAAAGGGCCCTCCAGTTCATCGGCAGGCCACGTGCTCCCCGCTGATCAGCTGAAGCCCTTTAGATCTTGTAGGAAGTGAGGGAGGGGGTGGCCCCAGTTAATCATTCTTGGGGATGGGGCTTGGGGGTGGGGCTTCCCCCCACCGGCCAGCTGGCTAAGGTGGACTGGAGTCCCCAAAATTGGGGAACCCCTGCCCAGACCTGGGGGCTTTGTATCCAAAGGAGAGCACACGGGAGGAGGTTGTATCAAAACACAAACACTCTGTGTATAACTTACTAACAGAAGTAGAAAGAATATATTATCCAAAACAAATTTAACAATTCTTAACAGTTCAAATATTTGTCAAATTCAAACACTCTTATGATTTCTTAAAGGGTTAGGATCCAACAGTACTTAATACAAAAGACAAAATTCAAGTAAAGTTCACTAATCTTTTGTATAAGATGCTTCAGGAGAGCAAAAGTTCCACAGGAAAACAAAAGTTCCACGTTGTAGGAGTAGCAGCTATGCACGGCTGGCTTCAGTGCTGTGTTCGCTTCCTGCTTCTTCAGATAGCTGGTACTCTTTTAGCTGTGAAACTGAAAGTATATTTCTATGTCATACCTATTATTTATAACAGATTACCATTTCCCCAGCTGTCATAACATACATACTCACTCAAAAGATAATTTAACAAATCTCCTGAGACCAATTTTCCAAATCCAGTCACCCCATTAATATGTTGTTCTATCTGTCGACAAAGCTTCTACGGTATTGTGGTGGTGAGCAATCAGGATTCCACTCTAAGTATGTAATGACACTCTGGAGTGGCCATATTCTGAGACTATTTACATCAGTACATGAAATCCTATTTTATAATTTTATATTTCCAGAATTGGTTAAAAGAGGTGGGTAAGCTGGAAGGAGGGATGTTACCCCAAAATATTTTGCTTATATAATCTACAAAAATATAGGAATCAAATTCAGTGTTCAAACCATTAGGGATCAAGGTATTTAATTTAATTTAAAGATCCACCTGTGTTCCTGGCGAAGCAACTCTTTTGTAGCCAATGGGTGTTTTGAGTCTACCACAAAGAGCAAACCACATCTAAATTGATATTCCCTGTGGTTTTTGGAAATAAAACGCTTTGTGAGTGGTGCTTCCCTTATTTGTCGTTTGTTCCTTGTAATATGTTCCATAATTCTTAGTTTCAGAGGTCTGGTGATACTTCCAGTATACAACTTTGGACAATCACATTGGATGAAATAAGTTGTTTCCTATAATTTTCCTCATTCTTCTCTGGAATGTTTTGAGATCTTAAAATGTAAAGTGCCTTGGCAAGTTTTAATTTTATAAGAGCCTCTTTCATAGAATTTTGTTTAAATTTTACTGCTTCTAGTTTAAGCTCAATTTCTTCTGATTTATTTTCCACTTTGTTGCCTTGGTCAAAGTTGAAATTTCTTGGCTATTTTCTTTAAGTTGTTCTTGAACCTCTGCCATCTGGTTTGTCATTTGTTGTACAAGAGAATCTATTTTAGCTTGTATAGGGTCAACTGCTGTTGTTACCACTGTTATTACAGCATCTTGTATTAATGTTTGAAATCTTTTGTTGAGATCTGTGCTAGGTTAGCACCTACAGATTTACCTTGGCCTGGCAATGGAACACAAAAACAACAATTATTATTGTTGTTGTTGTTACATTAAAAGCATAAACTCTTTCTTCCCAGGCTGTACAGACAGAGTTATCAAGTGTTGACAATAAAGTTAGAACAAAGTGTGCTCTGATAAATACAACATATAAAACATATAAAAACATAGCAGTACAAGATCAAAATTTATATCACACAGGAAGCGATGATTAAAAAGTGAAAGTGGGTTTCAGATTGTTTACCAGTTTTTTTCTTCTATCTTCTTTTTAAAGCAGAAAGTGGGTGTTGACTTTACTTTATAATCCAGATAATGTTAAGATGTATTTAATTGTAATCCATTAGAAAGGCTTCATACTTCAATTTTAAAAAATGAGAAATTTATAAACCAAATCAAAAACGAATTCCAGATGTTTTTTCAAAATAATATCCAGCCAGAAATTTCAATGAATACAGTCTGAGACGCCTTCAAAGCCTTTGCAAGAGGTTTATAGATTAAAGAGACAGCATTCCAAAAGAAGCTAAAAGAGAAAAAAACTGTTTAATACAAGAACAAATTAGACAACAAGAAAAGCCAAAAAGCTTTACAGAAGACCAGAGAAAAATCTCAAATCAACCAATAACAATGGCAGAACTCACTGAGGTTCTGGGGAAAAGGGGGGGGAGCACCGGGCCCTGATGGATTCTTCACAGAATTTTATCAAATGTACCAAGTGTCAAATCCTCTAAAAACGGTCTGTCAGGAGATCATAATTAAAGAAGAGACCCCACATTCCTGGAAAGAAGCATTGATATCTTTAATTCATAAACAGAATACAGATGAATCAGAAATAAAAAACTATAGGCCAATTTCTTTATTGAATGCAGACTATAAGATATTTTCCTCTATATTAGCAACAAGACTGAGAAGGGTATTACCAGAGATAGTACACCCTGATGAAGCTGTTTTTTTCCCAAATAGACAAATACGACATAATTTAAGACTAATATTAAATGTTTTAGAATACTATGAGGCACATCCTGAGAAACAGCTGGCGTTGATTTTTGTAGATGCGGGAAAAGCCTTTGATAATGTCGGCTGGAAATTTTTTACTTGATTTGTTGTCAGCTTCTCAGGTTGGATCGGACTTTTATAAAATTGTGGGTGCAATTTACAAGCAGCAGAAAGCCAGGATAAGTGTTAATGGAGACTTATTAAATACAATTGGAATAAATAAAGGCACTAGACAGGGTTGTCCCCTGTCACCATTACTGTTTATTTTGACCCTCAAAGTTTTAAACGACCAAATTAGAGTGGATAATTTAATTACAGGATTAAAATTGAAAGATCAAGAATACAAGCTGTTAGCTTTTGCGGATGATCTGGCCTTCATTTTGGACAATCCACATAATTTTGTAACTATAATGATTTTAGTTTTACAAGACTATGGTGAAGTAGCAGGATTCAAAATCAATTTAAAAAAACTAATATGTTGGTTAAAAAATTGACTAAAATGCAAGCAGATGATCTACAAGAAAGAGCTGGAATAGAAATCCAGAAAAAGATCAAGTATTTGGGAATAAATCTAACCAACAAATGTGCAATTTACAATAATTACAACGCACTTCTTAAAGAGATAAAGATTTGTCAAAATGGAATGCTCTACAATTATCTCTTATGGGAAGAATAGCTACCATCAAAATGATGGTATTGCCAAAAATGCTATTTATCTTTCAAACAATTCCAGTCATAAAAAAATTAAGCTATTTTAAAGATCTTGATAAAATAATGTCTCATTTTATTTGGCAGGGAAACCAAGGATCAAGCTTAAAATACTACAAGATATAAAGAATAAAGGTGGCTTCACCCTCCCTGACTGGCAATTGTATTACCAAGCATCAGCTTTGTCCTGGATTAAGGAATGGATAGTACTTGAGAACAATAGGCTTTTAATAATAGAAACCCATTATCTGCTTTTGGGGTGGCACACATTTACCTGGTATGGGAAAGCCAAGATACATAAATACTTTGAACATCATTGGTTGAGAGCCTCTTTATTAAAAATCTGGAAACAAACTAGGAATTGCTTCTATACAAAGCCACTGAAATGGGTAGTGTCTTTAGAAGCTCTAAATAACCCGAATGTGTTCCAAAAGGAAAATTTGAGAAGATACAATGACTTACAATGACTTACTCGATAACAAACAGGAACTTAAAAGACTTCCAGATTATAATTGGTGGCAAAATATACAAATTAAATCTAGGTATATAAAAGATAAGTTAGTAGGTTTTTACAATGAATTTCTAGAAATTGATTTTTAAAATGTATGAGTTTCTCTTAGAGGACAAAATGCACGATGAAGGGGTCAAAACTGTGATGGTAAAATGGGCCCAAAACATAGGTTATAGTATTGATCTCGAACAATGGTCCCAGATTTGGAAAAAAGAGTATAAAAATGACTAGAGCAATCTCCTATAAAGAGAACTTTTACAAAATGTTCCACAGGTGGTATATTACACCTGACCTGCTTTCAAAAATGGACCCTAATTGCTCTAACTTTTGTTGGAAATGTCAGAAAACCATATGTGGTGGAAATGCTGGAAATCTAAAAATTATTGGACAGGAATACATGAAATAATTCAGAAAAGTTTAGGAATCTCCATCTCCTTTTTCTCCTGAATTGTTTCTGTTAACTATTTTGCTGAAAGAATCTCAAAAAATGTTTTGCATTGTATACTACATACTATTTCAGCAAGGATTTTGTTTGCTAAATACTGGAGCTGAAATTTTTGGTAAAATATTGGAAGCAGCTGAAATTGATAAGCTCACTTTTTACTTAAAAGATAGGTCAGATATGCAATTTGAAAGGACGTGGCCAAAGTTTTATAAGTGGGTGGAAAATCAGTGTACAGGAAAGTAAACAAATAAATTAAAAAAGGAAATAATGACAGAGGCAGTAACATTAAATGTTTATTTTAGTTATTGAAAATTACAATGGAAAATGAATGGCAGTCTACCTGAAAATATTATATTCAATTTATATATGGTATGTGGACGTTGTAGTTAGCTTATATTCACTCTTTTATGGTATGTTTTGTTGTTATCCTGGTATGTATGTTGTTTTGTTTGTTTATTTTGGTGTTAAAAATAATAAAGAATTAAATTGGAAAAAAAGAAGAAAGGCTTCATACAGTTCCAAATGAGCAAGTTATAGTTCCAAAGAAAGGAAAACTTCAGTAAATAAAGTTTATTCCAAGGGGGGGGGCACTTTTCCCAGATGATCAATATTGTAATCCACAATATGTTGATGTAAGGTTAGTAGATCTCTTAAACAATTTTTGTTTCAGGCATCAACCATTTCTTTTTCCTAGCCCAGAAAGTTTTTAAAGGGCTCCTTTTACAGTTCCAATCTGCTGCAAAGGAAGGGGGGGGATTCCCTTCACCCATTCGCTCTTCTTATGCTTTCTATTTGAAAGGTTTAAAGGGCTTAAAGTCTATACATATTCTTCTTGAGTTGTTGGATTCAGAGTACTGAACAATACAACACCTTTATTGGTATATAAGACAATAAATAAGTTACTTCATCAAGTGCCATTACAGCTGCCTTCTAAAAACATGTCAATATTAAAAAAAACTCCTTACTACCAAGATCTTAGTCAAAAATTCAGCAATCTGTGCAGTAACTTCAGGTGACTCATCAGATAAAAGGTTCCTAATTACATTTTTAAAGTTAATCCTAGACAGTATGGGCTTAATCCAAAGTGATCGAAGATGTGAGTGGAGGGGACAGCGTAATAACATGTGATCTAAGGTATCAGGTTCTCCCGATGAGCAATTACAAATTCTATCACATTTCGGGATACCTCTGTATCTACCTGAAACCCAAGATGAGGGGAAAACATTAAATCTGGCTAGCATAAAGGCTCTGTGTTGTAGTGGGATCATCAAGCTAGAGAAATATTGTGCCATACTATTTAGTACATATTAGAGGCTGAGGGAAAGGGGAGAGCAAGTACCCTCTGCACCAGCCTGTATTATTTGGGCTTCAATGTCCCAGATTCTTCTACAAATTGTCCAGTATATGAAATTTCCCAGCAGAGGAAAAGGCAGCTGGAGTCTACATGGTCAAGCCAGAGATACTGCACAGTAGCTGGACAGGGAAGAGCTGAGAATGAAGAGGAGGTGCACCCCTCCACATTCCAGATCTATGACAGGGCTACCTGACATCCTGCCCCTCCCAACGACCCCTTCCAGGTTTCTCTGGAAAGCGCCAGTGGAAGCATTAAGAAGGTGGGGGGCGGAGACATGCTCTTCTGCCACCCATTCCCTGTGTTCCGGGCCAAAATCCACTCATTCAATCAAATAGAACTGTTTGTTTCACTTCAGCTTAGAGTCCAAAATATTGGCAACTTCTTGATGCGGTTTGCCTTGCAGGAGCAGGGGAGGGAAACAGGGTTGTTGTGGTAGGGATCCCAAGTCCCACTGGGGGGCGGGGAAACCCCTGCCCCAGAGGCCCGTTCCCTGGTGCCGCTGGATTGGGCCCCGGGGGAACTCCTCCCCGACGTGCGCATCACCCGGAAGTGACGCAGGCACGCTGGGCATGCTGGGGGCGGGGCCCACGGCCATACAAGGGAAAACTCTATGCCCGGCGTCATAACGTCACTTCCTGGTGACATGTGTGCAGCGCGCATGTGCTCTCCGGGATCCACCCAGGAGTCCCCCGCCGCCAAGGTAAGTTCCACTTGGCAACCCTATGTTGTGGTCACCACACATTTGGCCCAGGATCACGGCGGAGAAGGCTGAAATGGAAAACGGAATGCAATTGTCTTAGGTTTTTAGGCAATTCAAGTTCCACAGCCACCTCATTGATCTTACGTTTAACCTTAAATGGGCGCACGTATTTCCAAGAAGCAGGCAGGG
>NW_015165266.1:0-8260 GCF_001447785.1 Gekko japonicus | reverse complement strand
AGGGAAATTAATGGAGTCCACAGAAAGTGGGAAGGAGTGCTTCAGGGCCCTCACCTTTCAGTACCCTCACCCACAGTTAGTTCCTATCCCTCTGCTTCAATCTGTGACCTCACTTAAGCTATCTGCTACCACAATTCAAGGTACTGGTTTTGACCATTACAACAAGGGGCAGTAAATTTCCCAGCAAATCTGTTTTGCACTCAGACTTACCTTGTTCAGCACTCATGATCAGACTGAACCAATCAAGGATATGCTTGGAGTATATATCACACAATTTGAACAGCCATGGAAAAAGTTTACAGCTGTTTGTTGAGCAGAAGCTGACTCGCAGTTTGTGGGATCAACTGGTGGTACTGACACCCCCCCCCCAGCAATATAATTATATGTAAAGTTGCAAAAGGGAAAGGAGAAAGAGCTCCTTCCTCTTCCCTACCCTCCAAATTAGGCAGGGACAGAAGCAATTTTTTAAAGCTCCTCCTTGCAAAAGGGAGAGGAGAAAGCATTCATTTCTCTCCTTTCCTCTTGGGGTGGAAAGAAGAGAAGGGAAATTAGCTGGACTTCTGATCACCCCCTCCCAAATTTCATCTCAATAAGTCTGGGGGATGATGAAGTTTCTGGACCAGGAGAATAGAAGAGCCAGACTTCTAGCTGATTGGCTGGGATTTGGATTCTGATTCTACCTACACACTAAAAAGCTGGGTACAGAGCAAAATTTCCCCAGCAGGAGATCAGCTGTTGGCTACAAGTAGCCTCTTTCTATGAATACACTCAAACATTTTGTAAACTACCCATCATTTAATGGCCTACCTGATCACCACTGGTGAATCGGAAGTGGGCTGAACTGACAGGTGTTCAAGTGTCTCTAATCTAACTGGGGCCCACATATTTGAAGAATCCCCTGGCATATGCCCACGGGCCATATGTTGAGGTTGTCCAAGTCATAGTGATGCTCTCCTTACAAGAGCTACTTTGTCCTCCATAATAAATGCAGCAATCTTTGTAGCTACTCCCACTTCATGGAATGGCTTGCCAGTGGAGATGCTGAGTGCCTTGTCTGGCAAAACTCTGAAAGCTGTGAAAATTTGATCTTAAACAAAGTTATACTACTGACTGCAATGAATTTAGAAGGGTATAACTCTGCATAGGATTGCATTGGAGTATACATATACATAGCAAAAGTAGAAGAGAATAGAGAAACATATTTGGAAGAAGAAGAGGCAGTATTAGTGACTGTGGTTCCTGGGCTGACGTCCAGGATGGAGCTCCAGTGCCCCTTCCTGTCCCCTCTGCTGGAGCCATGCAAGGGGTTAGGGTTGCCAACCTCCAGGTGGGGCTTGGAGATCTGGTATTACAACTGATCATCAGACAACAGA
Source organism: Gekko japonicus (assembly GCF_001447785.1). Taxonomy (NCBI): domain Eukaryota; kingdom Metazoa; phylum Chordata; class Lepidosauria; order Squamata; family Gekkonidae; genus Gekko; species Gekko japonicus. The sequence continues at coordinate 6,887 of NW_015165266.1, read as the reverse complement.
CATCAGTTCCCCTGGAGATAATGGCTGCTTTGGAGAGTGGATTCTATGGTATTGTACCCTGATGATGTTCCTCCCCTCCCCAAACCCTCTCCTCCCCAGGCTCCACACCCACAATCTCCAGGTATTTTCCAAGGCAGAGCTGGCAACCCTACAAGGGGTGGGCCTTGTCTTGTGTGAAGCAGGTGGGAGCCATAGCTGGAAGCTGGCTGCCCAGTCCCTGAACAGAGCCAGCACATATGGCTGCAGCCAGGCAGGCCACCTGAGCCCCAGATGAGGCAGATGTGAGCGGCTGTTGTTGCAAGTGGGCAGCCTGAACCCTGGAAAGGACAAGTAAGACTAGAGGTGGTGGGAGCCTGCCCTTTTTCTTCTCCATCACAGAAGCAGGGCCTTGGACAGTCAGGAGGGCCCCCAGCCTAAGGCAGCTGCTGCTACTGGGCACTTGTTAAGACAGCCTCTGAGAAGAAGTAATGCCAAGTATCACCTATGAAAATAGGGCAAATGTTAACTTGTGTAAGTTTTTGTCTTGAAGTAGGGTTGCCAGACACCAGGGTTTGGAGGGGGTTACCCGCTTTTTTTGGGTTCAACCGGCCAGCTAGCCAGTGGGGAAGCCCCGCCCCAAGCCCCAACATCCATAGCCACCCCTCTCCCTTCTCTCTTGAGAGAGAGGAAGGAGAGGGGCAGCTTTGGGTGTGCTGGGCCCTCCAGCTGCCTGCGCTTAAAGGGTTTAAGTGCAGGCAGCTGGCGGGAAAGGGCCCCGCACGTCTAATCTCTAAGCTGCAGTGCTGCTCAGAGATTGGGCATGTGGGGCCTTCCGACTGTGTCTCACAGACGGCGGGACTGTCCTCGTGGGGGCAGGGCTTGGAACCAGGATGTCTCCAACGTGACATCATTATGTTGGGGATACCCCACCCCCTATGGGAACACCCCCCAAAGTCCCCCGTTGGGGACGAAGATGGACCTGACAACCTTATCTTGAATTTAGAAAATGAAAAGAAGACAATCAGAAAGTTTCTGACTGATTTGGAAAATTCATGTATATAGAGGATTGATTCCAGTTTGAAATGCTAGATTTTGGATACATAATTTAAAAAGTAATCAATCATTAACAGAAGAAAGAAGTGATGTTTAAAAACTCCTAAGTAAACTGAAGTATAAAATAAATTAGCAAATTCATATGAGCTTTCCAGTTCACACTCTGTTAAATATATTTCTCTTGTTTTGGCTTTCTTATTGGACAGTAAATATACTAAGATTATGCTGAGTTTGTGAAAACACTAATTGCAATCAGTAAATTTTAGTGACATTCCCCCTTCCTCTTGAGACTGCAAGTGGTTGACATAAACACATGTAGATAGGCAAGTAAAAATGTTTATAGACTGGTAAGTTTTGCAGAGTTATGTATAATGTCTGGCACTCTCACACCCTCCATCCTCTACAACGTCCTACGACGCTTGTAGAAACTGAAATTTTTCCACCATCTTGGACTGCATTGTTGTATTTGTTGATATATGTATTTCATTGTTGGTTTTATTTATTTATTGTATTCACCTTTGTTGTAAGCTGTCTTGAGCCCTGCTTGCAGGGAAGGGTGGCCTAAAATTCTAAATAAATAAATGTTGGGTTATTTTTTTGGGCTTTTTAACTATTTAATTACTTTTCTCTGCACACAAATTATCCTTGCTCAATATAATCAGTTTTTATCCCGAATAGAGGATTAATTAGCGCTATTAATTAATTAACTTCAGAATTAAAATATAGATTTTACTCCGTGTGAATCTGGTGATAATTCTGAATCCTGACAGATTTGTATAGACATTATACATACATTCTCATCAAAGCAAATTTAAGATGTTCTAATATATTTATATATGTATTGTTTAGGTAAGTCTATGATAGATACAAAGCACACAAAGTTATTTTTAGGAACAGAACTACCAGCAGCTGAAATCCTCCCCCCCCCCCCCCGCAATCAAGCTATTTAAATTAAATATATGCTATTCACATGACTTTGGGAGAAAGCCTTCTGAATCTGTGAAGAGGCAATTTTGGCTCGTTTTCTTTTGTGTCTCCTGTTGTAGGGTTGAACATTTTGGACCCTGATTTTGTAATCTACAGTTATTTGGACAATCCACTCCATTGAAAATGGAAAGGAAAGCTTGACATTCATATATTTCTGTAAAAAGAAATTAGTAATGCAAGCATAAGCATCTTTACGAATCAAATGAATGATTCACCCACTATGATAGCATCCTCTGATAGCTTGAAAAGGAGTAACAGAACAGGCTACTAATAGAATGCACTCCACTACTTTTGTTATCCTCCAGATCCTGGCTGTTAAATTTCTGCCTTAGACTTGGCAAAAGGATAGATTGCCCTGAGCATCTTAGCAAATGGTTACAGATATGTGATTCCCCCCTGCCGTTGGTATTATTCCCTGTTCTAAAAACCTACAATGTGTGATTATGTTTTCACATCAGATAAAAACAGAGAATATTCAGCCAAATCAACCCTGGCGATCAATGGGGTGACAGATGTCGCAGCCAGATTGCCCTCTTCGGATAGTTAAGCTTCTTATTGTAACTGTTTTAATTACTGCGATATTCGAGATTACTGTTCTGAATTTTTATCTTTACTATATACAATGTTACAAACTACTGTACTCTGATTGTTTCCCTTTGTTGACATATGGGCTGATTTGTACTGCTATTCTTTTTACAGAGTTATTGTTATGTCAGTAAAGGTTACTGGAACTGGAATATTCAGCATAAAATGTAGTACATGAAAATAACTCTTGCTCTAGTTCTTACAATTAAATTCTATTGTAAACGAAACACATATATCATGGTCCGCCCTTATTAGTTGTTTTGTGGCATACCTGTTTGAAAGGGGGATTTTGACATGATTTCTGATGCTGGACCCAACCTATCCGGTGACTTTATTGGTCAAAACTAGCACCTTAAGATGTGCCATGAAAGCTACTGGAAAGTGATTTTGACCAGCAAACTCACCTACAAAGTGAGCTGTCTTGTTCTGTACCTACTGGCCTTGGAATATATTCTGTAATAGCTACACTCACAGCCCATCACTAAAAGCTATTAGGAGGCTTGAAATCCAGCACAGAGAAGGTTGTACCGCTAGGTGACAAAGGTATAAAGATATGAAAGGATTGTTGGAGGAGGACAGGGAAATGAAATCTTCATATCACTTTTCACTGCCAAAGAAGGACAGATAATCTTGCCTCCCCCCCCATTTTTTCCCCAAGGGGGGCACATCTGAAGAACTGAGTCAGATAGGAGTGACAACAGATGAAGTCTGCTCCAGGTGAATTTGTAGAAAGTGTTATTAAAGGTAGAATTATTAGGAAGATGAAAGAACATCTTTCATCTACTGAGAAAGAATCAGCATATACAGCGTGCCCTACTGAGAAAGAATCAGCATATACAGCGAAAGTGAATCTTGACAAGCATATAGTTACAAGTGGTCAGATAGACATTATATACTTGGACTTCCGAAAATCACCAATAACAAATTTAGCAGTCATGGGATGAAAGACCATGGATTAGGGATGGGTTAAACATAAAGCAGAGGGTAAGCATGAACAGAGAGTGCTCACAGTGGAGGGAAGTGAGCAGTACAGTATCCTATAGATTTTGATAGATGGATGATGTTTAATTTAATTCTATTCCACTATTACAGGGTAGCCCATTTATATGAATTATACCAATGATACCCAAACAATATGACAGTCCCCACTGAGAAATACAAGCACTCTGCCAAACATATATCTTTCCTGCCAGTTTGGTGTAGTGGTTAAGTGCGCGGACTCTAATCTGGGAGTACCGTGTTTGATTCCCCACTCCTCCACTTGCACCTGCTGGATGACCTTGGGCAAGCCATAGTTCTGGCACAGCTCTCTTGAAAAAGAGCAGTTTCTGTCAGAGCTCTCTCAGCCCCACCTACTTCACAGGGTGTCTGTTGTGGGGAGGGGAAGGGAAAAGAGTTTGTAAGCCACTCTGAGACTCCTTTGGGTAGTGAAGGGCGGGGTATAAATCCAATCTCTTCTTCCTCTCTTCTTTTCTGACATAGTTCCCTTTTTCTTCACTGTCCTTTGTACCAGCTGAATCATGGCTTGTTAGGAGAAGCATCCATGTTGATATTCTTTTGTGATTTTAAAGCCATATTAAGATTTTATTGATTTGAATTATTTCAAAATGCAAAGCTTAGAAAAAAGAAACCATATAAGCAATTGAAGATAATTTTTATTCATATTTCCACTCATGTGATCTCTTTTCCCACTGGCATGATCAGTGAGAGTACACACACACACCCTCTGAGAAATGGCAATGATTGAAATGGTGTAAACAATTAGTGTTGGGGGAGTATCTGTTTTTTTAAACGTAAAAGTCCTCTACAGCATTTCTACACCAAATGTCAAGCTCAGGCCAATGAAATTGCTCACTCAAAGGGTAGAGATATATTCAGTAAGACAGATGGTCTGTCAGGCCAAAGCTAGACCCATTAGCCCCAGGGGAACAGTTGGAATCGACAAGGTTGAACCTCGAGGGTGACTTCGGCACCATTCTAAAAGGGTTGGTTTTTAAGTCATTTTCTACATGCTTGAGTCCTCGGTTCATTTCAAAGTGTACTGGACATTACAGTAGATAAGAAAAATAGGGCAATGAATTATTTTATGCTATAGAAAGGAGATTCATAATTAGTTTCAAGAGGAAATGTACAGCTTGCATTATGAGAGGCACGTGACTTTTGTTGTTTTTTAATAAGAATGTAATACAGCAGTAGCCTGATTTATCAGTGGTTTGGCTGGTGTGTTATAACATTTTGCTAGTTAAAACAGCTGTGACAATGGGAAACCACCTCTGTTCATCTCTTGCCTTTGGGTTGCCATATGTCATCTGTAATTTGATGGAGCTTTCCACTTCCCCAAAAAATATGTGACCACTTACAGACCTAGATATATTTTTTTCTAACCCCAAAGTATGTCAGCACTTTAAAGATGGGCCTAATGCCGAACCAGCCATTTCTTACACAGTTGTTAGGTCCGTCTGTTATCAGAACATCAGATTAGAAGATCTGGACAAAAATCACATGTGTAATGCATTATAAAACACAGGAAGTTTGAAATTTCCTACATGGCCATCAAACAATTGATAAACCCTGCATAAATATATGAGAAACTGCCTTTCTATTTTCCACAAGTATCATACCTGATACTTGCAAATGTAGGAGTGGACCCTTTCCGTTTTAACATGTAGACAATCAAAATAGAGGGTTGAAATCACTTTAAGCAGCACATGCAAGTGGTAAAAGGCTACCTCCTTCATTAGATGGGCAGCTGATATTTTAACACAAGGATTGGGATCTTGACAGTGCCAGCACTGGATTGGTGCCAGCATTAAAATAAATTAGTGGCCAACTGGAATATAGTCTTGTATCCTTTTGCAGAAGATCTTTATGTTTCAGATACTCTAGTGTAAGCCCCTGTCAGGCCCTGACTTAGTATGGGGAGGGGGCTGCCGGACACAAAACCATGGAGGTAAAGCTTCCTAAATAACATAACTGATTCATGAGGTTGTTGTTGCAGAAAGAACTGGGGAGAGAATAGGGTTACTGCCATGCTAATGGCATTAAAAAAATTCTTCTGCTGCAGCTCAGAGCAGTGGTGGGCAACTCTAAGAGAAAAATTGGTAACAGTTCACAAAGTAATGGAAAAATTACAAAAAAGAGCAACCAAGACGATCAAGAAGTTGGGACTTTTTAGTTTTGAAAAAGGAGACTAAAAGAGATATGATATAGGTTCATCAAACCTTAAACTGTGATTAGTATGAAGAGAATTGATAAAGAGATTTTTCTCTTTTAATTCTAGAACTTGGGGTTACCCAGTGAAACTGATAGGCAGTATTGTGATGGAATGTAGTAGATTTAGAACAAGTTAAAAAGAAATACTGTTTCACACAGTGCATAGTTAAGGAATTTACTGCCCCAGCAGATATTGAAGATCTTATCTAAATCGTTTTAAAAGTGGATTGTAAAAGTAATGGAAGAAGGCTTTATCAATGCCTATTAGCCCAGACTGCTGAATGGAACCTCCATGTTCAGAGGCAACAGTGTTATTCTCAGATACTGTGATAGCTGTGTAGAACTATTGCCTTGAAGCTTTGCTTGTGGATTTCCTGGAAGTATCTGACTGATCATTATTGGAAGCAGGATGTTAGAGTTTATTCTGACAAGAGTGGTTTCAAGGTAAGTTTTTAAAAATGGTACAGTTGGGTAATCTTAGATTTTGAACTTAATGGACTTAGGCCCCCTTTCCCATTTAACATTCGTATTGTGTGTTTTAAGAACTATAGTGCCCAAAATGCACTGGGCGAAGGAAGTAGAAGGATAAAGATGGAGATGACAGTGGTAGGATTCCCATTACCCAGGCGGGGGTGGGGGATACCCCACTTTTTGGGGCTTCTGGCCAATGGGAGAAACCATACCCCCAAACAGCGACATTACATGGCGATGTCCCTGACACAATGACATCACATGGAAATAATGTCATCACATCGAGGACATCACACTATGACTCTCTGGCTTTGGGGCAAAACTCTATGTTTTGTGATTTTTCCATGGATACCCCACTTTTTGGGGCTTCTGGCCGATGGGAGAAACCATACCCCCAAACAGCGACATTACATGGCGATGCCCCTGACACAATGACATCACATGGAAATGATGTCATCACAACGAGGACGTCACACTACGACTCTCTGGCTTTGGGACAAAACTCTATGTTTTGTGATTTTTCCATAGAGGTTTGCCCTCAAAGCAGAGTGTCACTGTGTGACATCCCTTATATGATGGTGTCACTTCTGAGTGATGTC
>NW_015165265.1:806864-823268 GCF_001447785.1 Gekko japonicus | reverse complement strand
GCAGAAGGTGCTGATGGACACAGATCTTTCCTGCTCTTCCCTAGCAGCCCTTTCTGACCCCCACAACCCGAGGGTCAGGAAACCCTTCTGGACAAAACGCTGTGGGCTATTGGGAGGCATCAGGGGAATTGTGGGAAATTGTCCTGCTTCTCTTTTCCACTAGCACAGCCTCCTAGACTGGGTTTTTGGCAGTGGGGGAATCACAAGGAGCCGATGGGGAAGCCGGGAACATCTCTTTCCATCACAGAGGCCTCAGAAAATAAGCTCTGTGGGGCGGAGTAGTGTGATGGTTGGGTAGGGGAACCTTCAGTAGTATGGTGTACTGATGTGAGCAGCTCTTGATTACCGTCTCCTGCCTGATGGATGGGGTGATGGACACAGTGATCTCTACAACAAAGAGGGCTCTGGAGAGGTGATTAAAATGTGGAATTTGCTGCCAGCGGATAGAATGATGGCCACAGGAATAAACAGCTTTAAAGGAGGATAAGATAGATTCATGGAGGATAAGTCTATCAATGGCTACTAGCCATGGTGACCGAGGGGAACCTCCACATCCAGAGGCACTAATCTTCTGAATCTCAGAGCCAGGAGGCAACATCAGGGGAAGGCCTCAGCCTCTATGCCCTGTTGTGGGCCCTCCAGAAGAATTGGTTGGCTACTGTGTGAGACAGGATGCTGGACTAGGGGGATCACTGGTCTCATCCAGCAGGGCTCTCCTCATGTTCTTGTATCAGGCTTATTTTATGTGTTCCTTTTCAATAGGGCGCCCTTGGTGAGCGAGGCCCCTCAGGAGCAGCCGGGGGCATCGGACTGCCAGGGCGTGGGGGTAATCCGGGACCTGTGGGCCCTGCAGGGGAGAAGGGGGCACCGGTATGTACAAATCAATTCTTCCTCATCCGTTTCTGTGATCCAAACCTCTCCTCTGACCCCAGAGCCTAGCCCCTTTAACTTAGGCTGACTGTGTTTACTCATTGGTAGGGGAAAGGCACTGTGTACATACACAAACAACACTCTCTTTTGTTATTGCTTCAAAATGGAATCTGTTCCAGAATTAAATTCAGTCTGCCTGTCAGTTTTGCCTTGGGAGAATTTTACAGCCCAGACCCACTGTTTGTAATCCTTGGCCTCATTGTGGGCTTGGACTGATATTCTTTGGAGATTCTCTGGACCTGACCCTTTGGACCCATGAGCAAAGGCCGCTAGTGGTGGCGTGCGTGACTGAGACCTGGGTGCGAGTTGTGGAGACAGTGGCTCTCTCCCAGTTGGTTCCTCCCAGTTGGCTCCTCCTGGGTACTTGGTCCTTCACCAATTCTGGACTAACGGGAGGGGGGGAGGAGTGGCATTGTTCATTCGGGACAGTTACACCTTCAGAGCGCTCCCGCCACCAAAACTCACAGGCATAGAGTGTGTTGGCTTTGTCTGGGAAGCCAGGGAGCAAAGGCCGCTAGTGGATGATGACCAGCCAAGGGATTCCAGTGCTCCTGGGGAGGGGAAAGTATTGTGGGGTGACCAGAAAGAATTGGAAAGAACGGGAACAGAGACGTAGATGGGCTCGGCCCCCTTCCACTCTGTGTCCCATCCCAAAGGTAGGAGGTAGTGGGGCTAGGATGGATAACCCCTCTCCGACATTGGTGTTGTGTAACGCCAGGTCCATAAATAACAAGACTACGATCCTTCATGACTTTGTGTCAGAGCAGGACATGGACCTGGCATGCGTGACTGGGTGCGAGTTGGGGAGACAGTAGCTCTCTCCCAGTTGGCTCCTCCCAGTTGGCTTCTCCCGGGTACTTGGTCCTTCACCAATTCCGGACTAAGGGGAGGGGGGGAGGAATGGCATTGTTCATTCGGGAGAGTTACACCTTCAGAGCGCTCCCGCCACCAAAACTCACAGGCATAGAGTGTGCTGGCTTTGTCTGGGAAGCCAGGGAGAGTTTGGCTATCTGGCTGGTGTACCGACTGTTTAACACACTGGCAAGTAGCCTGCCATCCCTGCTGGAGCCCGTATCAGGCTGGGCTCTTGAGCACCCTCGACTGTTGGTCTTGGGTGATTTCAACGTCCATGCTGATGACGCAACCTCCACACAGGCAATGGACCTGGTGTCATCCATGGCGGTGCTGAGACTCTCCCAGTGTGTTATGGCCCCCACTCACCAAGCAGGGCACACTCTTGATCTGATCTTTGTGGCGGGGGTTATGGTGGACCGCATTACGACTACGGCTGTACCATGGTCGGACCATCATGTCCTGAAGGCCCGCGTGAACATGCCACTCCAACCCTGTTTGGGCGGCGAGCATATTTTAGCTCACCCATGGAGCCAAATGGATCCTATGCGATTCCAGATGGCCCTGCAGGATCTGATGCCCCCTGGCGGCTCGTTGGATGAGCTTGTCAAGGACTGGCAAAACTGACTCTCGGCGTCAATTGACGAGATCGCTCTTCAGTGCCCTCTGTGCCCCCGCCTAAGACTTGCTCCATTGTATACACAGGAGCTGAGGGCAATGAAGCAGGAGCTTAGACAGCTAGAGAGACAATGGCGTCACGCTTGCGATGAAGCGGCAGGAGCATCCTATAGGACGTTTATGAGATCCTATGAGATGGCAGTCAAGGCTGTGAAAAAGGATTTTTGCACAGCTACGATTGCGTCTGTGAGCTCTCGCCCAGCCCAATTATTTAGAACAATTTGGTCTCTGACTACTCTGCCACAGGGCAGGCCAAATGATAAGGAACTGGATATCGGCTGTGAGGCTTTTGCGAGCTATTTTGCAGATAAAGTCTTGTTGCAACGCCACAACCTCCCTGCCACAGTAGAGAAAGTAACGGAACTTGAGGCTCCATGCGCGTCTTCTGGTCAAGTTCTGGATTATTTCGATCCGCTCAGTCTAGAAGAGGTTGACAAATTGCTCTCATCGGTTCACCCAACCACCTGCAGTCTGGACCCGTGCCCGTCGTGGCTGATTAAAGCTGGCTGCGATGGGTTACGAGGGGCATAAGGGGGATCATCAACACATCCCTTATGGAGGGACTCTTCCCTAGTGCCCTAAAGGAGGCAGTAGCATGCCCCCTGTTAAAAAAGGCATAGCTCGAACCTGCTGAATTAGCCAACTATCAGCCGGTATCCTACTTACCCTACTTGGCTAAACTAATCGAGAAGGTGGTGGCGAATAGGTTGCAGGGCTTTTTGGATGACACCTCCATATTAGACTCCTTCCAGTCCAGTTTCCGACCAGGCCTTGAGACAGAGACGGTCCTGGTCGCCCTCACAGATGGTCTCCGGAGGCATCTGGATCGAGGCGGTATAGTGGTGTTGAGATGTTGTTAGACTTGTCGGTGGTGTTCGACACCATCGACCATCAACTACTGGTCCACCGCCTTGCTGATACCAGGATTCAGGGGTTTGCCCTACAGTGGCTCTCCTCGTTTCCTCAGGATTGGGGACAGAGGGTGGCAGTTGGGGAGCAACTGTTCAGAAGGTACCCACTAGTGTGCGGAGCGCCCCAAGGTGCAGTGCTTTCCTCAGTGCTGTTTAATATCTATATGTACATGGGCTGGGTTGTCATCAATATGCTGACGATACCCAGCTCTATCTGGTGTTGGATGGCAAGTCAGACTCTAGTCTGGGAGATCTGGACCTGGCACTGAAAGCCGTGGCTGGTTGGCTTAGACAGAGTCAACTGAAATTGAATCTGATGAAGACGGAGGTCCTGTGCCTGAGTCGGAGTGGCCCAAGGGATCCCACTCTCGACCTTTGATGGGGCGCCGTTGTTGCCAGTGCCGGAGGTTAGGAGCTTGGGAGTGCTCCTGGATACCTCCCTAATGATGGAGGCCCAGGTAGCAGCCACTGCAAAGTCGGCCTTTTACCATCTACGGCTGATTAAGCAGTTGGTTCCCTTCCTTGAACGCAATGACCTAGCAACGGTGATCCACACATTGGTCACCTCAAGATTGGCTTACTGTAATGCTCTCTACATGGGGCTGCCCTTGTCCCAAATCCGGAAGCTGCATCTGGTGCAGAATGCAGTGGCGAGGCTGTTGTTGTGTCTCCCTATGTGTGAACACATCCAGCCCGCTCTAAAAACCCTGCACTGGCTGCCTATAGCATACTGGAAACAGTTCAAGGTGCTGGTTCTTAACTTTAAAGCCCTATATGGCCAGGGACCTGTTTACCTAAGGGACCGCCTTTCCCCGCATGTACCCCAGCGTGCACTAAGATCGGGCTTCCAAAATCACCTGTTTCTTTCAGGACCTAAAGAGGCCAGCTTGGTTACAATGAGGGCCAGGGCCTTCTCTGTGGCAGCCCCTCACTGGTGGAACGAGCTTCCAGAAGACATCAGGGCCCTGCGGGACCTTTTACAGTTCTGCAGGGCCTGTAAAATGGAGCTCTTCCACCAGGCTTTTAAGTAGGGTGCCACCTCAATTGTATGGCCCTGGCCCTACCAACTGTGGCAACAACTGTACCATTATTGGTACCGACAGTACCAACGGCGCCACCAACCGAGGCTTTATAGCTGGGCGTGGGCCGGTGGACAGTGTTTCGTTGACAGCCGATATAAGAAGATTTGCCATCTTTTAATATAAGTTGTATGGTTTTATATCAATTGATAGTTTTAATGGAATTTTAATGTATTTTTATATATGTTGTTAGCCGCCCTGAGCCTCCCGAATGGCGGGGAGGGCTGGATATAAATGTAAATATAAATAAATAAACAATAAGAGGACATTTTCATCAGGTTTTTAAAAAGGAGCCCAAAAGAGGATGGACACCAAAAAAAAGAGATCACGTCCTCTGAAAAAAGGACATCTGGTAGTCCTAGGTTAGGATACTACCTTGGTGGTGGGTGGAAAGGGCCGTCAAGTCGCAGCTGATTTCTGGCAGCCCCGTAGGGTTTTTAAGGCAAGAGACGTTCAGAGGTGGTTGGTCATTGCTTGCCTCCACATCATGCCCCTATTATTCCTTGGAGGTCTCTTGTTCAGGTTCTAGCCAGAGCCAACCTTGCTTAACTTCCAAAACCTGACGACATCAGGCTAGCCTGGGCTATCCAGATCAGGTGATATTACCTTCCCAAATTATTTCTTCATTTTACTTCATCTAGCTTTTCCTGTGCATTTTAGGCTTCTTAGGTTTTATAGGCTTTTTTATTTGATGGACTTTAAAGACCGGGTCAGACAGAAGGACCGATTTCCTCTTATTAACTGACCTTTCTCTTACGTAATCAATGAAATTGTCAAACAATCAATCAGGGTCTTACAAGCAAGCAGCTTAAGGATGCTGAATAAACGTGGTGTATGTGGTTGCGGAGGGAAACATTTCAGTGGGATTGGTTTGTGCAAGATAGTGGGGGAGGAGAAATACACAAAAGTGTTTGATGGAGATTGCACAGAAAGAAAGAAAATTGTTAACAATAAAGGTGGGTACGGGGACAGAATAACAATGAGAACCAGGAGCGTTATAAAACACTAATCTAAACGATGCTTCATATTCACGTGCAACAAACTGGCACAAGATATCCGATGACAAACTTAATGTTTTTAAAATTGCATTCCACGAAAAAGAAACTCAGCCAAGTAACTCCTGAGGCAGATCTCCCCCGCCCCCAAGAATATTAAAACAGACCAATAAATCATCGCAAATAGCAGGCAGAAGCATAAAAAGTCAATTAAAGCATCACGTCAGTCAGTAAAAACCAGTACCTGAGTAACTAAGCTATAAAGTAAAATAACTTGGAGGGTCCATGTGACAGGGACACTCTTCCCAATGGTTCCCTCCACTTGGGTCTAAGATTCACCTGAGAAAGGCCGGTCCTTCACCATGGTAGCTCCAATAATGCATGCAAGGACTTCTTGGGAGACACAAAAGCCAGGGATCCCCAATCTCACTGAGCCTTTGGGCACCTTTGGAACTTTGAGAACTGGGAGTATGGGCTGCTGTGGGGTTCTGGAACCAGCACCAAATTTGGAGGGGTTGCGAGACAAGGTTTATGACCGGGTGCTCCCTGCTCACCCAAAGGTGATTCTTCCTGGGATCTTCTGAAAGACCTCCTGATCTAGTGAGGTGGAGGAAAGCCAGAAATGGGTTCTTTGCTTCTGGGAACCCCTCAGCGGACATCATAATGCTTATAGTGCATATTGGGGAATACTGTGTTAAATGCTTCCCCTCTTTATCAGAATTTTGAATGCTCTGCCAAGCAGTTTTTTGAGGGTGTTTTTTTTTTACTGTGAAGTCACAATGCCCCCTCTAAGCTGTAGAGTCTTGTGAGCAAAAATTCTGCTTTGTGAGCTACTGGCATCAAAGTTGTGAGCGGGCGATTTGGCTACCACATAAATTAAGTTTGCTCTGGAGCCATCCTTCCTGAGCTAAGACAAAAATGTGTGAGCCGGAGGCTAAAAAACGGTGAGCTGGCTCACACTAACTCAGCTTAGAGGAAACACTCACAACCAACTTACGGCAACCCCGCAGGGTTTCCAAGGCAAGAGCCACTCAGGGGTGGTTTGCCATTGCCTTCCTCTGCATAGCATTCCTGGAGTTCCTTGATGGTCTCCCATCGAAATACTCACCAGAGCTGACCCTGCTTAGCTTCCAAGGTCTGAAAAGATCAGGCTGTCCTGGGCTATCCACACATCAGGGCTTTTTGGCTGGACTGTTGTTAATTTTGTCGGCGGTTATCCTTCTTTGGTTTGTGAATGGATTTTAAGTTCTATTTTAGCTTAAATTTATTAAATGAATCCCACTCAGCCAAGCCCTGACATAACCAGTCAAAAACCTGAGGGAAGAAATGGTTTTGGCTGATGCCTTAAATAAAATAAACTTGACCTCAGGCTTTCATGAGCAGGAGGGTGTAGCCAGTGGAGATTCCATTACCACAGAATTCTGGTGACCATGGGAGCAGAGCAGTTGATTTTATTCAGTTGCCGGAGTCTTATTTCGAATCGCCCAGTCATGTGCCCCGCCCCCTGCACCTCACCCGGGGGAACTGCGTTCCCCCGCGTTCCCCCCCCCCGAAATGACCTCTGGAATCGCCAGGGTTGGTATTGGGTTTCCGCTCCTCTTCAAGGACAGGGAGGAAGGTGACAGAAATAGGCTATGGATTGCATATGCTCTTCTGAGGGTCCTTTTTATGACGTTAGCACTGTGCACTGTGTTATCTAGTTGAGTGCTGAAGTTCCCCCATATCCCTTGAAGATGCATGTATGTTACTTGAGCCTTACTGCTATTTGTTTCTATCCCTTCATACATTCCTGTTTTTCTCCTCACTTGTATGTGGGGGGGAAATAGTCTGAGGGGAGGGTCGCAGGAGTGTGGTATTTGTCTCTCCTATGGCCCATTGGGTTTGCTATGTCGCGCAACCTACAGATAGAAAAATATATATTTATGTATCATATTTTAATTGCTGTCAGCTGCCCGGAGTCTCCTGTGAGGAGAGGGTACGGGGTAAAAATAAAATGAATTAACTAAATAAATTAATTGTATGTAGAACAAGAGCCCGAGAAAGAGAGGACCCTTTTTGTAGGAACCAGGGGATGGAGAAGAGCCAAGGTGTTTACCCCTCCCTAAAGTTAAAACCTGAATGGTGGCAGTTAGGTTCATCATCCCTTGAACCTGAAAGGATGGCCAGGGATGCTTCAAGAAGAAGAACAGTTGGATTTATACCCCGCCCTTCACTTGGAGCCTCAGAGCGGCTGACAATCTCCTTTCCCTTCCCCTCCCCACAACAAATACCCTGTGAGGTAGGTTGGGCTGAGAGAGCTCTGAGAGAACTGCTCTTGAGAGAACAACTCTAAGAGAACAGCTGTGTGAAAACTGTAACTGACCCACATGTTTACCTCAGCAATGTTCCCTCTAAGTTGTGGAGTCTTGTGAGCAAAAATTCTACTTTGTGAGCTGCTGGCATTAAAGTTGTGAGCGAGCAGTTTGGCTACTGCATAAATTAGTTTGCTCTGGAGCCATCCTTCCTGAGCCAAGACAAAAATGTGTGAGCAGGAGACTAAAAACCTGTGAGCTAGCTCACACTAACTCACCTTAGAGGGAACACTGGTGCCAGGTACATAATTACCTCAAGGGTGCCAGGTCCTTCCCCTCAACTGTGGCAACCCCTCTAGGAGGCAGAACCGGGCACCAGGCTATGCACTCAGAGCAATTTGTTACATGGATGAAGAGGTATAGGAAGGGCGGAAGTTACCTCAGTAAAGGCCCTGTCTTAGATGACAGCTCGCCTCACCTCTCAAAAGCAGGGCCGTATACAACAGAGCCTCTGCAGAAGATCTTATTGCCATATAGATTTTACAAGAGCTATGTGTGGTCCTGTATAGTACAAATAATGGGAAAATCAAATTATACAGATGCACGTTTGGGGATGCTTGGCCCAAACCTACTGTGTTTGGCTGACCAAAACTAGGATCCTACTGTGTAATTTTTGTATCATTTAATGTGTTGTGTTCAGCTTACTGAAATTAGGATTCTACTATGTAAGTATCATTTAATGTGTCCTGTTAAGACTTATGCTTTGCTTCAGTTCTGTTTCTAGATTTCCGATTGGTTCCACAGCCCTAATCCTGTTGTATTGTTTACTGAATAGCCCATCCTGTTGACTGTGTTGACTCACTCTGTGTAATCCGCCTTGAGTCCACGTGAGAAAGGTGGACTATAAATGACATATAAATAAATAAATTTTAGAGTCCTGTATACCTGGTATTCATGCCTCTGTGTAAGAGGATAGATTTATCAGCCTTTGACCCCAGAACCTCTGTTGTCATTTGTGTTCTCACTTTTCCAGGGTGAGCGAGGCCCAATGGGCCCAGCTGGGCAAGATGGAATCCCTGGTCCAGTGGGACTTCCTGGCCCAGCCGGACCACCAGGACTTGCTGGAGAAGATGGTGACAAGGTAGGGGTCCATCTCCACTGAGGGCAGTGTTTGGAGAGTAAAAACTTCTGCAGAGTCTAGACAGGCCTGTTTTTGTTTCCATGATGACTGGTTCCATGGCAACAGCTTCACTGTCGTTTCCATAGCCTTGGTTCCCCCGACCAAAGTCTTTGCTCAGTGGTACATCTTTACCTCACAATGGTCTCCGCAGCAATCGTTTCCGTGGCAATGCTTTGTGTTCTCATGGTGATCTCTCTTTGCAGGGAGAGATGGGTGGCCCAGGACAGAAGGGAAGCAAAGGGGACAAGGGGGAAGCGGTGAGTGTGAGATGGGTCACTGATGGACTTGGGGGATCAGCCAACATGACAGTTCTTGGGTTAACACTGCTTGTGGCTTTTTATTAGCTGGGCCAGCGAGCCGTGTTGAAGGGATCTGGAATACATGAAGTGAAGAAATGGGGAAGAAGATAAAAGGCATCACCCTCTCGGTCTCACGCTCTCTTTTCTTGCAGGGTCCCCCAGGGCCTACTGGGATCCAGGGACCCATCGGGCATCCGGGCCCTGCTGTGAGTATTTATTCCACCCTAAAAATCTCTACTGATGCCTTTTCTACTCTGAAGCCTTAAAACTGTCTCCTCCAACCTTTCCCTGCTCTTGACTCTTCTCTTCTGAAATCTGCCCTCCTTCCTGGATTTCTCACGGCCTTGACTTGTATCTGTAATCATCCGCAAGAGAAGAGACTGAGTATCTTGGCTGGCTGCAAAAACCTCCCCTGCCAGCCTCCTAACGTTTTGACACTACTAGAAAGGGGATGGGGCGGTGTGAGGAAAGAGATCTGTATCAATAGAAATCCTGACCCGCGTCTTGCTAACAGGGAGTGGACGGGGAGCCTGGTCGCCGAGGACAGCAGGGTATGTTTGGCCAGAAAGGAGATGAGGGAGCCCGTGGATTCCCAGGAACCAGTGGCCCATCTGGTTTACAGGTGAGTGGGAAAGCTGGGGGGCTGGATAATCATGGGGTTGGAGGAGTTCTGGAACAGAGTCTGGAAGTGAGATAAGGGACATCAGATGTGGGGTATGTGTGTATTTGACAGTGGTTTGTAAGCAGGGCTTTTTTCCTTTTCTTTTTTTGAAAAAGAAGGTGCCAGAACTCTCAAGAGGGAAATTAAGTTTTCAATCTGTCTACTGAAAACTCATGAACTTTTAAACATTCTAAGAATAATTTTGTCGAAGAGGTTCCGGAACTCTGTTCCTGCACATTCCCCCAGAAAAAAAGCCCTGTTTGTAAGGAAGGTGTTTAAAGCGTAGATATTAGAGCACAGCAAGCCATGTTAAAACACTTGCACAGAATTCTTAATATGAGAAATTCCCTGAATTTTGAAGTTCTGAAAATCAGTATTTTGTGACCATAATTTCCAAATGTTGAGCCTTTGAAACGAGGCACTGGTACAATAAATTGCTCAAGATCTGACATTTTGAAATGAGCCCTTGCAAAAATGGCAATTCCTATTTTGAGTTGCCAAATATTTGCTTCAGATTATGGTGCAATAAATAGGGTTTGCTCTGGAAATTTGCATTTGCACACAATTTACTCGGAGCTGAAAATTGTCCCCAGATGGAAAAAGTCCCTATTCTGACATGAAACTGAAATCTATTTGTTTGAAACATTGTCTCTTAAAATGCAAAATCTGAAATCGTACATGTTATAGCCCAAAACTGCATATATAATCTCTAGATAGAGAACAATAATGCTGTCTTAAAAAATAAAAAATAAAGAAAGAATTAGGGTAAGTCTTTCTATCTGTTTACCTTGGTGGGGTGCTTTATTCACAGGGGATGCCAGGCCCCCCAGGAGAGAAGGGTGAGAGCGGTGATGTTGGCCCAATGGTAAGAGCCATCTCCTCAGCCTCAAACCTAACCCAGTCCTTAAACCCACTGCTGATGCCTCTCCAGCTGCCTCAGTGATGTTCTTTTTCTCTCTAGGGCCCACCAGGAGCTCCAGGACCTCGTGGCCCACAGGGTCCAATTGGCGGGGATGTGAGTATCAGTTCTCTTTGCACACAGGGCAGATGGGCCACATTTGAATGTCAGGGAAAACACAGTCTGAACATCCAGTCTGTACTTCCCTTGCTTCCTGAGAAGGATGGGAAAAGCAGCACAGTATCCTCCCCAGGATCAGGGCATGGATAAATATCGCTTCTGCTCAATGCGTGGAACGTTCCCTCTATATAAAACAAGCAAGCAACATTGGCCGATTTGCACATTACAGAATACACAGGTTGTGCATTATTTGCTGGTTGGGCAAACCCATTGGTACATGGGAGTAGACTGACTCCACTAGGCTGTCAAGGAAATGGAGTGAGATGGAAGGCTGCAGCCCCTTCCTTGTCCATCCTGCAGTCACAATCCAAATTGGCCACCACCCATGTGGGAGACTGAGAACCTGCAACTCATGTTTGACTGTTAAGTAGAACACAGGGTGGGGACCTCGGACCCAACCTGCATTTTCGGTAATGAGTGAATTGGCCTCAGTCAACCAGAGAGTCAGAGAACCAATTAAGAAGGGAAGACAATGGGGTGTGCTGGCCCGTGCTCTTTCTAAAGTGTCATCTCTAATTCCAGGGCCCACAGGGACAACCAGGCGGCATAGGACAACCTGGTCCTGTTGGAGAAAAGGTGAGTTCAAGCCACAGGTGCTTGGAGTTGACACAGATGTGTGAGGGGTGAATGGATTCTTCTCCACTCTACCCCACCCCACCCCACCTGGTATAGTTTCCAGAAAGCTCATGCCACAATAATTATGTTAAGACTTTATGGTGTCATGCAATCCTTTGTTGTTTGTTCCCAACACATGTGTGCATGCCCTTTCTCTGGCAGTCCCATTTTCTGTCAGCAGCAGATGTCATAAAACTGGGAGCTGTAAGAGGAGCATGATGGACAAAATGGACCAGATGGTAGGAAGGCATGAGGAAGACACTATGAACTGATGGGACACTCCCATTGGAAACTGGAGGTGCCAAGGCAAGGGGAATGCCAGGAGCATCATGGGGTACGTCTGTAGATAAGGAGATAGAAAAAGGTTGCTCTGGCTAATCAAGGAAAAGAAAGGCAATACTTTAGTTAAAAAGTGAGGGGCTGGAAAAGGAGGCTTGCGTGACACTGCAGTCTCTTACATGGAAGCCCTACTTCCATAATGCTGGTTGTGTGACAGTAGGTTGCACTTGCACAGCCATAGAAAGGAGAGGCACTCTGCACATGCTCAGCTGTGTGCTTCTTATACACCAACCATTGCATCTGAAATAGACAGAAGTTGTGCTCTTTTGTAGTTGTGGCTAGGAAAATAGTGACATGGTGAAACGTGTGTCGTACCCCTCTGAGCAGATGTCAGCCTGTAGAATAGGCAGTGGAGAGTCCAGCTCTCTAGATGGCCACATGAAGAAGTAGCCGCCGAATCTGGAAAAGGTGCCGGTAGGACCTAGGGAGTCTTTCCCCAGGTTGTACACATGCAGTTGTTTAATAAGCCAGAACGCTTTTGTGGGGGTCTGTCAGATGTTGCAAACACCAGGCCCCAAGTCAGAACTGGAGAAGAAGACAAAGATGAAGAAGAAAAAAAGAAGAAGAGGAAGAACAAGAGGAGGAGGAGACTGGATTTATACCCCGCCCTTCACTACCCAAAGGAGTCTCAGAGAGGCTTACAGACTCCTTTCCCTTCCCCTCCCCACAACAGGCACTCTGTGAGGTAGGTGGGGCTGAGAGAGCTCTTTCAAGGACTGCTCGTGAGAGAACAGCTCTGAAAGAACTTGTAACTGACCCAAGGTCACACCGACATTCAGCCTAGGCCAGATCTGGAGAGGTTCATTCTCTGTTCCCCTCTCATCACACAGGGTGAACCAGGTGAAGCAGGGGACCCTGGATCGCCCGGGGAACCAGGCCGACCGGTGAGTGTCTTTTGAGGAGGGGCTGTGGGAAAACACCCTGCTTCATTCCTTCTAGGGTTAGCACATCCTCTGCTCCAGGCTGGGTAAATCTACCGAGGGATGAAGCTGACTCTCTGCAGAGATGCGAATTAAGTGAAGATCCCAAGAAGCTGCTTTTTGCAAATCTCTTTGCCACGAACAGCACCTGACCGGCATATCTGTGCATGTGTCTTTGCAGGGGGTGAAGGGCTATACAGGCGAAAAAGGCGATTCTGGCCCAACAGGGGCTGCAGGAGCCCCTGGCAAGAAGGGTCCCCCGGGAGAAGACGGGGCCAAAGGGAATCTGGTGAGTTGCCGGCTTCTGGATGTAAAATAGAGAGGGCCGCCTGCAAGAACGCCTCTTGCACAAAGCCATAGTTCCATGCAGTCTAGAAAGGAGGGAGATTGGCTTTATGGCTCACCCAGTTCTCTACTGCCCGACGGAAGAGACGCCACAATTTCTCTAAGGCTGACGGAACAGATGCTCTGATTCCACAAAGGCCTATGGAAAGGAGAGTTTACAACTGCAAAGAGGCTTGAAGGATAGAATGGTAGCAGTGGGAAGGACCCAAAGGTCTTTTTGTTCCAGCCCGCTAGCACAAGATGGGAAAATTGAAGGCAGCAATGTCCGTCTCTCTGACCGTGCATGTGTCTCTCAGAGTTCATACAAACCCCATAGAAAAGACAGCCTGCAGTCAACTGAATCCACAAAGAGAAGCACTTTTGTCTCCGTTCTGGACAGCTGGTGTTATTGTAGGGGTTCTGTCGTGAGCTGTATGGTATTCACTGGCTGCTCATATCCTTCCGTCACAGGGTCCGATAGGCTTTCCTGGTGACCCAGGCCCATCCGGCGATCCTGGCCCTCCTGTGAGTATCAGTCTTTCCAATGCTCCCCTGTTGTTGTTGTTCAGTCGCACAGTCGAGTCCGACTCTCCGCGACCCCATGGACCAGCTCCCTCCAGGCCTTCCGGTCTTCCGCCATTCTCTGAAGTTTGCTCAACTTCATGTTCGTTGCATCGATGACACTGTCTAACCATCTCATCCTTTGCCGTCCCCGTCTTCTTTGACCTTCAATCTTTCCCCTAGAATGTTACATTCTGTTTCTGGGATGGGGGATGTTGGGTTAGATGGGCAACTGTTGGAGAAACAGCTGGAAACCGGGACCGCGGAGAATTCTGTTTCCAGTGTTTGGATGGAAACTTGAATCCCAAAATGGGCACTCGAGGCCTGCTGAATTCCTACCTTTCCCAGAACAGTAATGTTGTAATGGCCTATGTAAAACCTCAAGACTTCTTTCATCCCGTTGCTAAGCCTGGCATAACAGTCCTTATACACACTTTGTAATGTTTGTTGTTGATTAAGTCCAGATGTTGACTCAAGGATTTAATGAGTTAAAAGAGAACCTGCAATGCTTGAAACAACAACAACAACAATAATAATAATAATAATGCTTTCGATTTATTGATCGCTCTTTCCCACATACCTGCGGGCTCAGAGCAATTTACAGTTACTCTTGAGACAGTTGGACTAACAATATTTGTGGGGATAGGGAAGACAAACATACAGCATTAATTACACACACATTGCAGCTAGCCGGGCTTCATCTGCGGGCTGGGTCAGTGCACAATGTTTTGTTGTGAGTCCCTATTTGTAATACCTGAAAAGCCTTGGGGATGAGATCTAGTGTGCTTTCCTGTTGGGATCAATGAACATGTCAACAATAATAGGACTATGTTGTCGAAGGCTTTCACGACTGGAGTCCATTAGTTGTTGTAGATTTTCCTGCCATTTTCCTTCTCACCATGACACAGAGAGTACTCCATCTTTCTGTGTTATACCTCTGAGGATGCCAGTCACAGCTGCTGGCGAAACGTCAGGTCCTACAATGCCAAGACCACGGCCACACAGCCCGGAAAATCTACAGCAACTAATAATAGGACTGTTTTGCCGAGTGGGTAATTATTGACTGAGACTAGGGAGACTTGGGTTCAAATCCCCACTCAGTCATGAAATTCACTGGGTGACCTTGGACCAACAGCCCTCACTCCACATATCCTGTCTCACAGTTTATTTAAGCAGTGTTTCCCAGCCTGTGGGTCAGGACCCAAACATGGGTCATGAAGCCGCTGAAAGTGGGTTGCAGGCCACCCCTAATGGCTGTCCCTGCCCTTTCCATCGCTCTCTTTTGTATTTTGGCAACCAAAATCTGACCCTGGAAACAGTGTCTGCCATACCTTAGTTGTTGTTTTTTTTCTTCACTGCATATACGTGTTGATCATGTAACATAAGAACATAAGCACATAAGAGATGCCAGTGTTGGATCAGGCCAAAGGCCCATCTAGTCCAACACTCTGTCACATAGGGGCCAAAAATACCAGGTGCCATCAGGAGGTCCAGCAGTGGGGCCAGGACATTAGAAGCCCTCCCACTGTTGCCCCCCCCCAAGCACCAAGAAGACAGAGCATCACTTGCCCCAGAGCCCCTATCTATACCTTGTGGCTAATAGCCACTGATGGACCTCTGCTCCATATGCCTATCTAATTCCCTTTTGAAGCCGTCCATGTAAAACGTGTCCTGATAGTTACTGGAGTAACTAGCATCTTTTGAGGGGATTACAGGGCATAATGGAGAAGGAGAGGGTGGTCAAAGGCTGGGATGTGTAACCTCCATATGCAAAGCCTGTGTATGTTTGAATGCCATTTGCTTCAGGTTCATAGTGGAGGCAGCTGCATGCTGTGTGATGTTCTCAGAAACATCTGGTTAGCCACTGTAGAAAATGGAATGCTGAACTAAGATCAGTGCCAAGGTCATAGTTTGCCTAGGGTGCCCAAAAACCTTGGGCCAGCCCTGGATGGTTCACCATAGCAATATTATATTTCCCTAAAAGTAATTTTGTCTTCAGCATTCCCCATTATGGACCATGTGGGATTTAGAAGATTTGGCGAATTTGGTGAATATTCCCCCTTGCAGGAAAGGCAGGATATAAATTGAAATAATAACAATTTAGACTTGGTGGGTCAGCATGTCAAAAAGGTTGGAAACTGCTGTATTAAAGGCCTCATAATGCCAGAGAACCCTGGAGAAAGGGTGCATTACAAATATAACAGGGAACCTGCCAAGTACATTTCCATCTCTCGCAGTACGGACTTGTTGAACAATTAAGAACCATCGTCAAGAAAATTACACCCATTTCAACATATAGCAGAACTTTGCATTTTGAATTCAAGTTTTTGAGTTTTGAAAGGGTGTGTCACGGTACCTCTCTTTTATTTTGCGTGGTTAGGTGTGATGTAGTTTTAAATTTCTTGTTGTTTCGTACTCAATGTACTCAATTTCTTGTTGTTACGTACTCAATGTACGTAATGCTGCCACCAGAAATTTAATTCCAGTCTTTAATTAACCTTTCCCACAGTATTGTGCCCAAGCTCTAAGGCTCCTTCATTGGACTATGTGGTTCTGAGGATGAGACTCTTATATTTTAAACAGTTTATGACTCTGGGTTAACAATAAACAAGATAAAACTTTATTGGTAAAAGAAGTGTATTGGTTACAAGATGATCTTCTTCGTGGTCTCTGTGCATCACACCTCTGGGA
>NW_015165265.1:801412-805097 GCF_001447785.1 Gekko japonicus | reverse complement strand
CGATGGTGGGCCGGCCGGGCGGCGGGGAGCCGCACGGGCCTCGCTGTCGGGGCCAGGCAGGGGCGGGGGGAGAAGTGGAGCAGATTCACCCGCGGCGGCTTCCTCCTCTACGTGGAGCTCCTCCCCCCCGCGAGTCCCCGCTTCTTGTACATCCTATTCATCATGGCAGCAGCTCCACAGGTGCTTCTGTCTCTGTCCTGTTCACACTGGTCCTCCTCCTTCATCTGGATTGCCAGCCAATTGATATGAAGATCAACAGGGCTTTTGGATCCTTAGTGAGCTCATTTCAGCATGCCCAGGAACATGACCTCCTCCAACTGGAAATTCTTCAAATCTTTTAAATCCCACATGGTCCATAATGGGGAATGCTGAAGACAAATTACTTTTAGGGGAATATAACCCAGGTTTTTTTTTTAATGTGCTAGTTCAAACCAGAATGACTTGCTTGAGGATTTTGAAAACTGTGTTTTGTCTCTGTCTTCATCCCATGATGACCCCATCTAGTTCAGCTGGCCGGCAGGGATGAGCATGGGCCATGCACTGCGCAGAGCTGGCTTTCCACATTGAAAAAGGCTGTCATGGGGCATCCACACTCTCCCCATGCTCTGATCCTGGCAGCTACCTGGCCCTCTCATTTGCTAGCGTGACCTCAAGGCGAAAGGGGAGGAGAGTTTGCTGCCACCCAAGTTGTCCTCCTCTTGCTGACTCCCATGCTGAGCTGCTTGGAGCAGGCTCCTCATCAGCTACTTTCTGGCCTCCATAAAATAAGAAGTGCATATCATGCATGCTCTCTTTGGACCTCCACCTTGGGATCTTGCCAACCCTCACTAGTGGTAACCTGTAGCCTCCTTGATCACCTCTCAATGGATGAGCTTGCAAGTTTCTCTCCTGCCCTGAGCATCCACCTTTCAGGGATGGGTAAGTCCTTAGATAGAGGGGATGGCCCAGAATGAAACTTCACCTGCCCATCTGCAAGACACTGGGCACTGAGTGACTCACCTTGGGTGTGCCAGCAGTTACTGTCTGGATGGATAAGCTGGCAGGCTGTGAATTGCCTGGGAGAGACGGCAACGGGGTACAGCTAGAACATACCATCATTCTTTGTTCATGTAAACACAGTTTTGTAGCATCAGGATCAACCCCACCAAGGGCTTTCCAGACAATCAGTGTTTAGTTTTAGACATAGATCAAGATGGGTAGTCATGTTAGTCTGTCTGTAGCAGTAGAAAAGAGCAAGAGTCCATTAGCACCTTAAAGACTAACAAAATTTGTGGCAGGGTGGGAGCTTTTTGTGAGTCATTGCTCACGATCTGAAGATTGTCTGGAAAGCCCTCAGTGGGGTTGTTAGTCTTTAAGGTGCTATTGGACTCTTGCTCTTTTCTTCTAGTTTTTAGATGTGTTACAGCATTTGTTATGCATAACCGTCCTCTCAACAGGGCTGCCGTTGCAGAAATATTTCTATCTTCTCACTATTCAAATAGCAATGTTCTCTCGCTGGGAATCCTGATCCCTTCCCTTGCTATTGTACAAGTTGTGTAGAACGTAATAATCTATTGGGTAGTTCCCTTGCCTTCCCTCATCCAGCCCTATTTAGCGTACGCATGCCCATTACTGATATGGAGCCGGTGTGGTGCAGTGGTTAGAGTGTCTGACTAGGATCTCGGAGACCCAGGTTCAAATCTCCACGCTGCCATGGAAGCTCGCTGGGCGATCCTCACCACTCTCTCGGCCTAACTTGCCTTGTAGGTTGGTGGTTGCGAGAACAAAATAGAGGAGAGAGAATGACATCGTAAGCCACTTTGGGTCCCTATTAGGGAGAAAAGCAGGGTAAATATAAATGGGTTGAGAACAACTACCATATTAGCATTAAAAACTAGATTTAAAAAAATCTGAGGAAGTGTTGTATTTTGTATGAACTCTTCAGATTTGGAAGAGAGAAGGAGTAAGCCCAGATTTAGGTAAAGGGGCAGAAAGCTACCTCTTTCTCATTCTGTGTAGTCTCCGGTCTAGTCGAGCGAGATGTTCAACAGGAGGGGATGGATAGATTTCAATGCTGAATCTCACCTCTCTTCTTCTATATAGGGTGTTGATGGTGTTCCTGGTGAGAAAGGTGACATGGGGGATCCTGGACTTCCAGTGAGTATGGCAAGCATGAGTTGAGGGGCGTAATCTCTCAATGCCCTCCACACACTGTTGTTGATTGTGTTTTGGTTTTTTTATGGCCAAAGTGGAACTGTATACAGTTAAAACAGATGTAGAGTGTCACTACATTATAGATTTCAGCTGGTTTAGCTATCATTCCCTTTCCCAGGGAACCCTGAAAACTGTAGTTCTAAGGCATTGATTTCCAACATAATGCATCTATGGGTGACATGGTACCCAATGCTGTGTTTCTTGGGGCCCACTTCCTTCTTCTCCAAAGTGAAGTGCTGGTCTTGACTTTCCTGCACCTGAAAACAGAAGCCAAGAGCTATCTTATCTGTATCTACAGGAAGCACCCATTCAGGGAACAGTTTCGACATCACAGGAAGACAGTTGAGTTGGAAACTTCCAAAATTTTGTGACTGGCCTCAGCCCCGGTGGCAGCCATTTTGTGTTTAGCTGTACCACCCAAGGCAACATTCTCTTTTTTCCAAATTCCAGAAGTGCTCATTTCCTAACAAAGTTAGGGACTTCTATCCTTGAGAGCCAGTGTGGTATAATGGTTAGCGTGTCAGACTAGGATCTGGGAAACCAAGGTTTGAATCCACACTCTGCTGTGGAAGCTTGCTGAGTAAGCTTGGGGCAGTCACATATTCTCAGCATATCCTACCTCAAAGGGTTGTTGTGAGGATAAAATAGAGGAGAGGAGAATGATGTAAGGTGGAGTACAAATGAAGTAAATCAATAAAGGGAAATAACTAAACATAACACTAATTCTTAGTGATTTTGTGTGGTGAAATGACTTCACCATACACATTTTAATATGTTATAGATTGGGGTCCCCAACCTTTTTACACCTGTGGGCACCTCTGCAATTCTAACACAGGGTGGAGGGCCCAACCACAAAACGACTGCTGCCGAAGGTGGAGCAAACCACAAAAGGGTTGTCATGGGAAGCAGAGCCATGCACATGAACGAACACATGGGAAGCCCAAGTACAGGGGGAAAGGGGGATAATTTTTAAAAGATACTGGGGAATAGGAGTGAGAGAGAATAAAACTAACACAGTAGTGGCACCTGTCAATGAAACACCATAATTTCAGTCTTCACAGCCAATCAGCTCCAGTGGCCAGTTAGAAACCTTGCTTGGTGGGCGGCATTGGGACCATGGGCACCATGTTCGGGAAGTTCACGTTTAGCTCTTTAATATATACGTGAAGGAGGAACACATAGACTTGTGTAGACATTTAAAATAATGTGCTCTCTGGTTTATTTTTAGGGACCCCCGGGAGCTTCTGGGGAGCCAGGTCCTCATGGACCACCAGGGAAGAGGGTAAGTTTCCGTTTCAAGGGAGGAGGAGATCTACAACACAGCACCTTCTTTTTCGGCCCCGGCCCCAGCCTGCTGGAACATGCTCCTGATTGAGATCAGGGCCCTGCGGGAGCTGTTACAGTTTCACAGGCCCTGCAAAACAGAGCTGTTCCACCAGGCCTTTGGCTGAGGCCGTGGGCATCTACTAGCTGGCCTCCCTATTGCTGCTGC
>NW_015165265.1:784675-801280 GCF_001447785.1 Gekko japonicus | reverse complement strand
TTATCCTATTTTTTTATACTGTTATTTATTACACGACTTATTTTTAAGAATGTATTCTGTCGGTTGACGCGAGCCGCCCTGAGCCCGCTTCTTGGAAGGGTGGGATATAAATAAAAATAATAAATGAATGAATAAATAAATAAATACATAAATTAAAGGTAAGAGGGGCCCCATTCCAATCAGACTATGTCATGCAGTGATGTCATATCTCTGTTCCAGGGACCTCCTGGGCCAGTGGGCCGTGAAGGCCGACAGGGTGAGAAAGGGGCCAAGGTAAGAGAGTTTATACAGCTCCCAGCAGAAGATGCACCTGGGTTCCATTTCTGGGGTTCTGATAACTCTTCTCTCTTTCAGTTTTATCAGTGGTCCCATTTCTGTGTCCCTCAACCCCCCCACCCCCATCATCCCAGCATCCTCAGTAGAGGAATGCACCCTGGAAGGGGTTAACTCCACCCAACACTGTGGGAGGTGAGCAGCAGAAACCTGAACCACACAGATCATCAGATGTCACTAAAATGTGTGTCTTCTTTGTCTTCAGGGGGAGCCTGGCACAGAAGGGCCCCCAGGAAAGACGGGCCCTGTGGGCCCCCAGGGCCCTCCAGGTCGACCTGGCTCAGAAGGTCTACGAGGGATTCCTGGCCCAGCAGTAGGTGCCTTCACTTGTAAGCAAGCAGCAGGGGCATTGATGGCAGATAGTTGGGGGTACATCTTAATATGGCTTCACACAGGCTGAAGAAACGCTAGAGAAGGGAAGGCAGGTTAGCGTTCTTCATCTGTTTGAAAAGGGTAGAAGAGAAGAGGATGGACTGCTCTCGGTCAGTGTTTTCCACGTAGTAGAGGACTCGGAAGAAATGTTCGTTTTTTTCTTTTCGAACTGCAGGCATGTTGATTTAGGTTCAGCATTAGAAAGAATTTCCTAGTGCTAAGAGGAGTCTGGCACTCAGAGGAAAGGTCATGGGATCTTCTCGGTTGGCTGTCTCCCTGTCTTAAAGAGGACTGTTCGAACCGATCATTCCAAATGGGTAGCCATACTAATCTGTAGCAGCCAAATAATGCAGGAATCCAGTGACGCTTCTGAGCAGGGGTTGCCGAAATTTTCTTTATTGAGATCTGTTTCCGAGTAATATGGAATATCCCAAGCTACCCCCACCCCAAACACACACACAACATGTTACCAAATTTTGATCTGTTCAGCAAATTAACTGGGAAGAGCACCAGAAGTAGAGCTATTAGTGTATACAAAAATCCAATGAAATACAAGTTTGTTTGTTTTTTTAAGTCTCAGATCTTTTCTAGACCTTTTCCTGGATCTTCCAGGCTAAGGGCTGCATGGGTTTTTCTGCAGCAGCCAGCAAGCAACAGGTCGTTGCTTGTATGTTACATGTTAGAAAGCTCAGGTTTAGAGACTAACAAAATTTATCAAGGCATAAACTTTTAAGAGTTAGAGTGAACTTCTTCAGATGCCTCACAAAAGCTTGGAGGTGCTGGAAAGTGTCATCAAGTTGCAACTGACTTTGACATTGACCCGGGGTAGGGTTTTCAAGGCAAGAGACGTTCAGAGGAGGCTTGCCATTGTATAGCGACCCTGGACTTCCTTGGTGCTCTCCCTTCCAAATATTACCCAAATATTACTCTGCTTAGCTTCTGAGATATGATAAAATTGAGTTAGCCTGGACCATCCAGGTCAGGGCCACAAAAGTTTCTTTTGGAATAAATTTTGTTAGTCTCTAAAGTAACAGCGTTCCGTGCGCCTCGGTGTTTAGTCATGCCGGCCACAGGACCACGGAAACGTCTTCAGACAGCGCTGGCTCTTCGGCTTTGAAACAGAGATGAGCACCACAACCCTAGAGTCGGACTCGACTGGCTTTCGAGCAAGGGAAACCTTTACCTAAAGTGCCACTAGGTGCCTGTTTGACCTTTTAGCTGTATGTGGGTGATTTAATGGAGCTGTTAACACCTAGGTAAGGGAACCACATCATATTTCAAAAGCAGGTC
The DNA here is from genome assembly GCF_001447785.1 of Gekko japonicus. Lineage (NCBI taxonomy): Eukaryota > Metazoa > Chordata > Lepidosauria > Squamata > Gekkonidae > Gekko > Gekko japonicus. The sequence continues at coordinate 799,285 of NW_015165265.1, read as the reverse complement.
ATGCAGCAATGGAAGCAAGGACATCAGCAAAGAAAGCTCCAGCTTGTAGTATTCTGGTGGGCATGCATAAATTCCCTCTGTATTGCTCCCTATTTACCTACACTGTGACCGATTCCCCACAAACAGCTGTGCCGCCATTGCTCTTCCGTTTCCCCCGGTCATATCGGTCAATTTCATAGTGTTTGCTGCACGGCCAATTTTGACCCGTATCTCCCACTGATTTTCTCCGCGTCTTCTTGATCCTCAAAAAACAGACATGGGGGAAATTGGGGAGAGATGCGGGTCAAAATGCGGCTGCACAGCGAATAGTGTGAAATTGACCAATATGACCGGGGGAAATGGAAGAGCGACGGCGGCACAGCTGCTTGTGGGGAATTGGTCTGTGTTTCTATATGTGGATAATTACTTATCTGCTGTATTGCACACTGGTGCATTTCCCCCACTACCACCCCTGTTTGACTCAGGGATATGTAACAGCCACCCTCCCCCAATAACATTCTCTTCAGGTTCCAAAAATACAATTTGTTACCAGTATTCCCTCTAAGCTGAGTTTGTGTGACCTAGCTCACAGTTTTTTAGCCTCTGGTTCACACATTTTTGTCTTAGCTCAGGAAGAATGGCTCCAGAGCAAACTGATTTATGCCATAGCCAAATTGCTTGCTCACCAGTTTAATGCCAGTAGCTTACAAAGTAGAATTTTTGCTCACAAGACTTCACAGCTTAGAGGGAGCATTGTATTACTAACTTTGCACTTCCTTCCTGTTCCTCCAATAGGGTGAACAAGGATTGCTGGGAGCACCGGGTCAGGCAGGTCCACCGGGGCCCATGGTGAGTGGTAGAAGAGGACAGACGTCTGGTCTTTGCGCTGGACAATCAAATAATAGCCCCCTGGTTCCCCCCCCCAAACATCTGCTACCAGTAAGCCCATTTTTTTCTTCACCACTCCTGAGTAGCTTGTCCTTCTCTTTTCCCCTTTTGATGCATTCAATTTAGAGCGGATTTGCCCTGGGTATTTATTTAATGTGAGGAGATAGCATTATGCACACTTTGAGGGACCGCAGAAAAGAGCTCATCAATGGAATAAGCACACATAATCCCGAACGCAGTAATTTTTTTCCCCCCTGATGGAGGTGGTTCACTTGTTCGGTGTGAGTCAGTGAGTGATGTCACGTTAGCAATCTGCATGCATTGTGAGTCAGCCTTTATTCTCCTTCCAGTAGGCCTAAATTAGCCTAAATCCTACTGCATCCATCTCCTGGCGCTGTGGGCCACGATGATCAAAAGCATACGAAAGCTTGTTGATGCCATTCTTCTTCTTCACAGGGTCCCACCGGACTTCCGGGCCTCAAAGGTGATCCCGGGTACAAGGGAGAGAAGGTGAGTGCATGCCGGCGTTATCTGAAGAGACACCTGCTACCTGGAGGGAAGATCACGTTACACATCTCAATCTCCTGTGCTCCTGTTCTAAAAAATGTTTCTTCTGCTTTCTACATAATCCCCCACACACACCTTTTCACTTTGATCTGTGGCTTGAAGTGAAGCGAGTAGGGGTGTGTGGCTCAGCAACAGATCATCTGCTTTGCATGCCAAAGATTCCAAGTTCAATCCCTGGTGTGACCAGTTAAAAGGATGAGGTAGTCAGTGGTTTGAAAAGACCTCTGCAAGAGATCCTGGAGCACTGCTGCTAGACAAAGTACATAAAGCTGACCTTGATAGACCAGTAGTAAAAGGCACCACGCTGAACAATGAGAGTTAGAAATTATACAGCAGCATGCCAAAAACAATCTATTTGTACAATTTATACTGACTATTTCAACAGTGTATTTTAATTATCCAATAGTAACGTTACAATTCACATGTAAGGCACAATGAACCGATTAACACCAACAGCTGTAAATTCTCACACAAAATGTCTATTAAAGTCTTTCTTGTAGAATATGAAAGCAGGCAGATGAAAGCAGTCAACTCACTACTCCGGACTGAAAAGGGGTTTCAATCAGACTTCGTCAGGACCATGCATCAATCGGAACCAAAGCCTTCATATATTAAATAAAGCAGAGAATACACCTTCAAAGGGGTTTAACAGCTGCCTCATTTCTTTCAGTCTGACGAAATAAAAGGCAACATAGGCAACTTACTGCTTTGTGGTCTCTGTGCATCACACTGGTGAGTTTTATGCCTGGGCAGAAGCCAGTCTTGGAAACTTCTAGAGCTCTCAAAAAGGGCATGAAGAGCCCCTCCGATTCATCATGGAGATATACCACATGTGTTCAAATGGGAGGTGTCGTGCCTGTCCCACTCAGTTCCTTTTAGTCCACTGCATGGAAGACATCTCTGGGAACTTCTTCCAAGTTTTTTCTTCACTTGTGAGCCACTTCGCTTGTGGATACACTGCTTTCCCTAGGTTTCCTCCCCTGGGACTCTGGCTCTCTCTCCTACCATCTTTGTCCATGGCAAAAAAAACCCACCATCTTTTTTGAAGTGCTGGGACTATGGAGGAAAACAGTCATTGACAGATAATCACTTTTGCTGCCTCGTCTGCCTTGGAGAGACCCGACACACCGACACCTGTAAGCACTGCCTAAAGTTTACAAGGCAAGCCACATGCTACAAACAGTCCTGCCTCCATATCTTGTGAGAACAATCACTGTCAATAGTCAAGTCTTGCTGCTCTCCATCCTGCTGTTCTGCAGGTGTCTCTCCTTCCTGTCGATCCAGACTTGTTGATCTCGACACCGCCATTATCACCATATCATTGGACTTGCAGTTAAAAAAGGTAAAGGTTCCCTTGCTCAAAAGCCAGTCGTTGCGGTGCTCATCTCCGTTTCAAAGCCGAAGAGCCAGCGCTGTCCGAAGACATTTCCGTGGTCATGTGGCCGGCATGACTAAACACCAAGGCGCACGGAACGCTGTTACCTTCCCACCGAAGTGGTACCTGTTTATCTACTTGCAATTTCTTGCTTTTGAACTGCTAGGTTGGCAGGAGCTGGAACTAGAGACGGGAGCTCACTCTGTCATGTGGCAACTCGGGTCTCGAACTGCTGAACTTCTGACCTTCCGCAGCCTGCAGTTCAGCATCTTAACCACTTGAGCCACCGCAGCTTACCAGTCTTCATATTGGTGGTCCCAATCCCTTATCAGCAGTCTCCTTGTCGATCCTGGTCCTACTCCCACCAATCCTCAGCTCCTCCTCACTCCTCTTCAGAAGCTCAGGACCTCCAACTCTGAGAGAACCTCTCTGACCACCACTGCATGTCACCTTCTGAGGATGGCAGGCTATGATACTGGCCCGTCCATCGAATCCACACCAACAGCAGCCATGTTAAGGACTCCTGAATCATCATCATCCCCTGCAAGCTCTACCTCCCATGGTCATTCAACCCCTGGTCAAATACCAGCTCCTCACTGAAACTTGAGGTCACCACTCGTGCTACGTCTAAGGTACATTGCCAGACATATGTGGCAGCAGCCCTAAAAGCAGTCATCTCAGACAATCCAGCCTGCTCATTCCACATTGCAGCAAGACACATCATGCAGGGCCTGAGGACCACCAGCTCTCAGCCCCTCCTCACATCTCTTCAGAAGCTCAGGATCTCCAGCTCTCCAACTCTGAGAGAACCTCTCCAACCACCACTGCATGTCACCCTCTGAGGATGGCAGGCTGTGTGTCGAGAAGCTCCTGTGACTAGCTGCTGCCCTGGAAACCCAAGCAGAAACGTGGGCTCCCTCAAGCAGGACTCTATATTAGGGGTCCTGGACTCTGATGGTCATCCATCTGTAGCCTGCTCAGCATTACAACCAGGGATGGGCATGAACTGAATTATGAACCAAAGTTCATCACAAACCTCGGTTTGTGCAATCGGTTTGCCCACAAACCTCCCATGAACTGAACCACTTTTGCAGTGGTTTGTTTGGTTCATAAGAGGGTTCATGGGACAGACATGCTGGCACCAAGGCAACAGTCGGGAACCTTTTAAAGCCGCACCACCGAGGCAGCGCGACTCACCAGTGAGCTCAGAAGGCTTTTAAATGCCTCGCAAACCACAAACTGGGACAAACCTCCATTTTCCCGGTTTGTGCCCATCCCTAATTACAACAGCTCCTTGAGGTTACCAAAGATTAGACAAGCCGTCTTCCGATCCTCCCACTTCTCAGAAAGTGGACAACCTCTACAGACTGCAGATTGAGGAATGTACTTTCCTTTCTACACACGTGCTGACCAACTCCGATATCATCAAAGCTGCTCTAGAGAAAACAGAACAGGCATCCAGTTCTGCTGCTACCAACAAGGACAGCAGGAAACTAGACACCTTCAGCAGAAACAGCTACACCTCTCACGCAGTAATCTTCAAGATTGCCAGCTACCAAGACTGTTTTCTCAAGCTGATATTCCTTTGGGAAGAAACATCCCCAGCCCTTGAACCCTTGCCTGATCCATTATGCTCCATGGCTATAGGGGTGAAACCCTTCACATTACAGAGTGACAGGTGCCTACTCTAAACATGTTGCTAAAATCAGTGCAAGGCAAATGGCCTTGGCCATAGCACTCTATCACCACCAGATGCTGGCACCCCAACTTTCAGAGCACCAGGCAATCCCTCCAGTCTTTCCCCGATCAGGGTTCTAAACAATGAACCTTCCCCAATCGGGATTCTAAACAATGGACAATCATCTTTCTCAGTATGAAAATCTCAGTCTTCCTCTCATTCAAAACTTTCTTCTGGCACCAGAAAGGGATTTTGAGGTTCAGAGTGACTTCTCTCCCCACCATTCTCAATACCTCCCTGCATAAGAAGTCACCACTTCTGACCAATGGGTGCTCAGCTATGCTATTGAATTGGACACTCTACCACCAACCAGTGTCTTTAGGTCCACCCATGCATTTGCCATCCTCTCCCAGGAGATATAATCCCTCCAAGCAAGCAGTAGAGCCAGTCCTTAGCTGTCAACGGGGCCAGGAATTCCCAATACTTCACCGTACCAAAGAGGGACAGAGACCTCATACCCTTTTTAGACCTCGGGGGTGCCATCCACTTCATCAGTCATTACAAACTTCTATTGATCACACTTGCTTCCATCTTCTCTCTTCTATCGTGAGGGGCATGGTTTGTGTCCATAGATAATTCCTCATCACAATCAGGCCTCAGCATTACCATTTCCTTAGATCTGCAGTGGCTAGTGGTCATTTCCAATACAAAGTCCTGTCCTTCAGCCTCTCCACCTTCCTGAAGCACCTATGGAATCACCCTAAACCTACTACCTTCTTTTGGCCTGCAGGTTAATGGAGAGAACTCCCACTTTGAATGCTCCTAATGAATGCCTGTAGGATCAATTCTCGACACAACTAGTGCCAGGGCATATGTCCCATAAAGCAGGAAACCATCAACCATCTCACTGACAACTTCTATTTGCCATCTCACGTACTCTGCTGTCTCTGTCCAATGACTCTTAGGGCTTATGGCCACAACCATCCTGATGGTCCAGTTTGTCCAGCTACGGATGAGACCCTTCCAGTGGCAGGCTCTCCATCACTTCAGCATCCTCAAGGACTCCCAAAACAAAAGACTAATATTCCCACTGGTAATCTGTCCTTCTCAGTGGTTGAGCCCCACACAGGTAAATTAAGGTATGCCTTTCCTATCTCTTTGGCCATCCCTCAGTCTGACCACTGATGCCTCCCACTAGGGCACTTCCTGCCAGTGATGCCACATAGGCCTCCACAAGTCCCACAAGGAGACGACTGCACAGATAAATTATTTGGAGCTCCTTGCCATTTTCAAGGTCTTTCTTGCATTTCTGTCTACTGAAGGGTCAGATAATCCATGTGATCACTGACAACACCATCATGACATATAGACAAACAGGGAAGCACTGTATCCACCAACCTCAACAGCTTTGCATGCTATCTGTGGAAGCATTGATATCTGGTACCACATCCTCCCTATCGCCATATACATTCCTGGAGCCACAAACTCCATAGCAGACTCTTTGAGATGGCAAGGCACTGTGAGGCACTGTGGGTCTGTTAACAATGTATTTGCCCTTTGGGGCCATCCCCACCCAGACTTCTTTGAAACTCATGCCAACAGGAAATTCTACTCATGGGAAGGATACCGCTCTTGCTCCCAAGACAATGCCCTTCTCCTTTCTTGGACAGGAGGTCTCCTGTGCACTTTCTCTCCCCCTCCTCTTGTCCTCAGAGCAAAGACAGAGAGGGACAACTCTGATGCCATCTTCATCTCTCCATTCTAGCCACATGATCCATGGTTCTTGAAGATCCTGCAAATGGTTCACAAAGTCCCCAATCTCCTCTTACAGCAAGAGGGAAGAATTCTGCATCACAACATCTTAAACCTGGTGGCATGGAGAACGTTGAGATCCAGGGACTTCATGTCACAAGGATGTCCTCCTCAGTGCCAGGAAAGCTTCCATGAGAAAGTCATATGATCACATGTGGAAATCTTTCTCCAACTTCATTACAGATGAGGGGGATGAACACTCTTGCTTGTCCGTTACCTGTCGTCCTAGAATTCCTTCTACAGCTATGTTCCGTCAACTTAGCTCACTCATCCATCCACGTTTATCTCACTACCATTTGTGCTACTTGACATCATTTGATGGTGAAATCATAATCTCTCATCAAATAGTAAGTTATGGGACTGGTCTAGCTGTAGCCGTTGATTCAGCCATCTGCCCTGCAGTAGGGCCTGCAACTAGACTTTTCCCACCTATTGAAGAAACTATTTGAATCAATGGCCACTCAGGATTTATAACTTCTAACCTGCAAGAGGGCTTTCTTGGCTGCCCTTTGCTCTGCAAGATGTGTCATTACTGGCAGCATTAATTTCATCGATTTCTACTGGAACAAGGTCACTTTATGCCCTACAATCTCTTCCCTACAAGGTCATCTCAGACGTTTATCTCAACCAAGATATCATCCTCCCCATTTTCTCCCTACTCCTAGTAACAAGGCTTCCTGAGATCTGTCAAGCAGCAGCAACCCATAAACCTTCATGAAGCATCATGTACTTGAAGTAAGAGCTCACAGGGATGCTTACTTTGGGCAAGCCAGTCTTCAGTCATTCTCCTAGGAGCATCTGCACCTGCGGATAAGCCAAAGGCCAAACTCCACTAGTCTTTACCCATCAGTATGATGCTTAGAAACCACAAAGAAATAAAGGCAGATTGCTTACCTGTTCCTGTTGGTCTTTGAGTGATCATCTGTGCATTCAAATGACCCAGCCTCATTTCCCACAGTAGGTAGTATGTTTGTTGGTTGGTGGTGTCCTCAAACTTGGAAGAAACAGAGCAGGAGAGGCACAGTTTTTCCCCTTCAGACATAGGTGGTCTGCTATCATAGGGGGCTTGATAAGTCAACAACTATGCAGGGCTGTTTTGGAGCCTTTATCTGGATAGTTTTAATTCAACACTGGACCAATTCCCTTGTGCAAAATGCAGCATTGACTGCAACAGGAGCAGACTGTTGTATGAATTGGTAATGTGAACCATGAGCTTATAATGTGTACATACATTTATCTGGTTCAGGGCCAAAAGGTACCTATGCATCAGTGTTCTCGATTCCCTTGACAACTGCACCATGTCACAGGATTCCACAAGAGATCTTCTCTCTCTTCCTAAGCTTTCCCTCTTCCTTTCTAGGGCCATGCTGGACTCATTGGGTTGATCGGTCCCCCAGGTGAGATGGGTGAGAAAGGTGACCAGGGACTGCCAGGGAACCAGGGGACACCAGGCCCTAAGGGCGACCCCGTGAGTAGATGAGACCTGAGTTCGGGTGTGTGGGGGGGGAGCATGTGGGGAGGACTTTTGCAGTTTGGCTGGGGGAAAGCCCCACAATATCTTAACATGTGCTTTCCGATAGGGAATTGTTGGACCCCTTGGCCCTCCAGGCCCACCAGGATCTCCAGGGCTCTCGGTAAGTACTACCTACCCTACTCCCTTCTGAATTTTAGATAGTTCCCAAGATGACTTGGCAACTCTGACTTCTGTATAAATAGAGCATGAACTCCCCAGTGCAGTGATGCACAGACATATGGCTCTGTCAGTACCCAAATACTCACTGGCTGTAGAACCCATCCCACCTTAGCATCCCAGTGCCTTGCTCCTGTGGTCTTCCCCATCCTTCATCCTGGTGTATGTTTTTTTTACTACCGTTTAATGTGCTTTTAATATACATATCTTAGTTTTGGTTTTAGTTGCTGTTACAAATTCTTTTTTAAATGTTTTTTTTTTTGTTTTAACTGTTAGCCACTTTGGTGACCCCCTCCCCCCGGGGGCAGGAAGGCAGCATACAAAAGTTTGTAAATAAATAATAAGGGTACCTCGTCCTTGCTTGGCAGCCTTTGTTGTGTCCTCACCACCATCACATCTGGCCATGCGTCTTGTATCGCCCCCCCCTTCTGCGAATCACATCTCCCTTCCCGTCTTATAGCATCTCTCTTTGTACACACAGGTGCCTTTCACTAGTCAATCTCCTTTGTGTTTACACAGGGACCTCTTGGGCAGAAAGGCAATAAAGGCTCCCCGGTAAGTATCTTCAATCCTAATTAGTGGTGTAAGAAGGGCTTGGACCAGAGGATGCATGCACATTTTTTTTAAAAATGCACTCCGCGCTTTTGCATCCAGGGGGACTCACATGCTATGTATGGGAAAGCCTGCATAATTATATAAGCCAATGTAGTATATTTTTCACATGTTGACTGTTGCATAATTAATTTTGCTTTTGTGAGCCATGGGGGGAAATACATAGGGACACTACAGCCCTGTTCTTGCTCAGCTTCCCTACGTGAGATGTTAAGGCCAGATTCTCAGACGAGTGTTAACTTCTGATCTTCTTCATGGTCTGTGTGCAGTCCCACACTTGGGTACTGTGCCTGTACTGGACCTGACCTTGGAAGTTTCTAGAGCTATCTTCAACGCTTTTTGGCAGGCTTTCTCCCGTGCTCTGGGGAGCAGACACCCACTGCGCGTGTCTGGAACTGAGGCGAAAACTGCCTCCCGCTCAGTTCCTTTTCAACTGCTGTGCCACCTGCACCTCACCACACCTTCTCTTTTCACCATTTTCGATGCTTCTCCTTGGCCCTTTCTTCTTCCTCCACTTTATGCCTTTTCTGACTTTGTTTGTCTTGTTTGACGTCCTCCTAATATATATATTCTCCCAGTGTCCGTAAGTCTTCTGCATTTTGTGTGTCTTCGAACTCCTCCCCCTCCCCTCTGTCTCTGTCTCCCCCTTCCTTCGCTTCCCAGGACATTCGGAGTATGAGAGGGGCTGTTTTCCTTAAGAAGTGTCGAGACCAAGAAGTGTCGAAAACCAAGATCCATTCAACTGATGGGCTGGCTCCAGCTTATTTTGCACCCTAGGCGAGGATCCCTTATGCCCCCCCCCCATGCGCCCACCAATTTTCAAAAATAAATGCATTTTAGGAAGAATGAAAAACACAAATAATCAAGAAACTCCCAGAGTACGGGGCCGGGTGCAGTTTGGTGCCCCTAAGGGCCATCCCGCTCTAGGCGATCGCCTAGTTCGCCTAGTAAGTGAGCCGGCCCTGCTGATGGCCACGCCCTGTGCTTTGTGTGCCTGGGAGAACCGCACCGGGTAGACTTTTGTTCACATTTCGTGAAATTCACAAATTAAGCGTGTGAAAACAGAGCATCCTGTCTCGGCACTATGCTGCTGGAGTCTTCCTTCCATCCCCTGATGGCGCAGACTCCCCAGGCCCAAGCTACACTGCCTCCCCCACCACCACTGAGGGAAGATTCGGTTCAGTCAAATGCCTCTGCCACCTCAACCACAGCCAGAAAGAAGAGAGACAAGTCTAAGAAGCGGTTCTCAGACTCGACATCCTTGAGACTGAAGCAGCTGAAAGCAACTCCATCCTTGGTTCTGAAATTGGTCAAGCCCATTATAATCATGGGTCTCTCAACCAATGTTCCCTCTAAGCTGTGGAGTCTTGTGAGCAAAAAATTCTACTGTGTGAGCTACTGGCGTTGTGAGCGAGTGATCTGGCTACTGCATAAATTAGTTTGCTCTGGAGCCGTCCTTCCTGAGCTAAGAGGAAAATGTGTGAGCCAGAGACTAAAAACTGTGAGCTAGCTCAAACTAACTCAGCTTAGAGGGAACACTGCTAACTCAGCTTAGAGGGAACCCAGACTCCATCCACACACTGACCATCCACACACTGATCATCCACACACTGACCATCCACACACAGACTCCATCCACACACTGACCATTCACACACTGACCATCCACACACAGACTCCATCCACACACTGAGGTGACTAGCCGGACCAGTCCGCTGTGACATCATCTGCAGCTCTCCCAAACTCCTACAGCCACTTCGGAGGCAGTACCATCGAGTCAAAAGACAATTAACGTGCCTCCTCGTTCCCTGTCTGTTCAGTCCTACAGTCCCCCGGGGACTCCCTTACTGGATACAGACCATCATCATACTTAGTCAGAACCGACACCTTTACCTCGACTTGTAAGAGACTGCAGGGTTCAATCCAACACTGACATAGGACAGCACTCTCAAGACTGGTCCCACTCACAAGGTGCCCACTACAGATATGCCTGCGACTCGCGATCCCATTCATCCTATGGTCATCACATGGATGTCAGGGTCTGCTACTCCTCAGAATCGAGGTCACCGCCTTGGTACCGACACCACTCTCCGCATCACCACCAAAGATCATATTGCACCCCATCACGATCAACTTCCCGATCCTGATCTTCTTGTCAGTTCTCTAGCAGGTTCCACTCTCGGTCTCCACGGCACAGACATCGCCGTAGATTGCCCTCCTACAGCCCATACTGACACTCTTCACTTCAGCGCTCTGGAACCGATTGAGCTTCCCGTTTCTTAGACCTGACACCTTCACAGCATCGCTGGGGTCACTCCACGCAAGCTCCATCCTGCTTTTTGGGTGCTGCTCCTGCCTCGGCCCCAATATCGAAGTCTGTTACTGAACATCAATCAGTCTCAATCAGTCCCTTGGACCTTCCTGCCTTTTTGGGTGAGATGCCACCATCATCTTTGGAACCGTCCAACATTCATATCGAAGGTTCCAACTCTGTAGCCAATGATGTTACCCATGCTCCACCTGAAACTGAGGTTGCTCAACCAGGTGCTCTTTCTCCATCTGAGGGCTCAAAGGCATTCCTCAAACTCATCCAGTGGATGGTGACATCCACTGTAGATTCAATTCTCCACAGAAACTAACAGATGTAGTCCATAAGCTACTCCAATAAGACTTACTTCCAGCTACTGTGTTACCAATGCTTTCTGCCCACCTCAAACGACTCAAAGAGGCTTGAGACAAGCCTGCTTCCTTCCCATCGGTATCAAAGTGGTATGAAGAAATGTATAAGGCCAAGTTCCTGTTTTGTCACCCACCACCCAACTCTGTTATAGCCCACTCTTTATCCAAGTTGTAACAAGCTAGGCATGTTGTTCCCCCTGACTGTGAAGGAAGCAACAGATCAGTACCATTTACCATACTGTATCATGCTTGTCCAAAACTCTAGCAACCACTGTTACCCGCAGATGCCACGCCTGGCTGTGTTCGACATCTTTTCAGCCTGACATTCAGGCTAAAGTTGAGGACTTGCCTTTTGATAGTGAGGGCCTATTCCACGCCTCAACAGATGAAACCGTGTCCTCAGTGAACGAAAGCAGAAAGCAGACCAGGAACCTTGGTGTTTCTCAACCATCTCCTCAACAACACTTTAAGAACAGGAACTGGAAGTCTTTCTAGTCCAGGCATCAGCGTTCTCCCCAGACAGTGGAAACCTGGAGAAAAGGGTCTCTTCCCCCCAGACAAGCATACCAGTAGACGTCCAGGTCATCAACAGCCAAAAATACCAACCCAGCTGCCTCAGCAGCCTCTGACTCTCACCACTGGATCAAAGAGCCCTGTCCTCCCACCGTAACCCCACCTATAGGAACTAGGCTACGTCCATGTCTCACCGACTGGGAGGCAATCACCTCAGACACCTCACCATCATCCAGGTGGGGTATGCCATAGAATTCATTTTGCAGCCAAGAACTCCCCAATTTGTGACCACACCCCCATCCTGCTTCCTCCTGGAGGAAATACAGACATTGCTGGCCAAGGGGGTGATCAAGGAGTTCCCCCAGTCCCCTCACCATCAGGGATACTCCTCCAGGTATTTCATCATTCCAGAGCAGGATGGGGGCAAGCATGACCACCTGACCACAACACCCTTGTTATCTTTGCTTTGCAACTGGCCAGCAACACTATCAATGCCAAGTTCTCCCATTCGGGCTCTCCACCGCCCCGTGGGTCTTCATCAAGTACATGGCCATGGTGGTGGCTGCCCTCAGGACCCAGGGCATTGCTATCTTTCCCTGACTGGCTTGTAGCCGCTTCATCACCCCAGCAGCTCGAATCCAACATCACGACTGCACTTCATCACCTACCCAGACAAGGCCTCTGTGTCAACACCAAAAGTCTGTGCTCAGACCCACTCAAGTGTTCCAATTCATCAGGGCCCAGATAGACACTATGCGTCAGAGAGCTTTTCTCCCCTTGGACAGAGCTTCCACCATATACACCTTGACCTGGGAGTTTTTCACAACACCTATTCAGCAAGCCAGATTGATTCAGCGTCTTCTTGGCCTCATGGCATCAACGACATCCATTGTCCCTTATGCAAGAATGTGGACGCGACCACTGCCGTTATGATTCCTGCACCACTTCAATCCAATTCGCCATCCACAGTTCATGATACTATCTATCCCTCAGGAGGTTCTTTTGTCTATCCGGTGGTGGGAATCCCTCAACCACCCCTGCCAGGTGTGCCATTTCGCCCCCTGCCTCTGGAGGTTGTCCATAGATGCCTCACTCTGGGGTTGGGGAGCCCATTTGTGAGGGCCTTCATGCACAAGGTTGATGGTCAGCGATAGAACAACAGGCTCACACCAGTTGCCTAGAGCTGACTGCCATACAACTAGTGCTGAAGTCTTTTCTGCCTTCTTTATGAGGTCAGATAGTACAGGTTGCCACCAGCAATGTGGCAACTAAGTACTATGTAAAGAAGCGGGGGGAGGGCTGCTTCAACCAGACTCTTCAGAAGTGTTATTGCCCTTTGGGACTGGTGCCTGCAACACAAAATATCGATGACAGCCATTCACGTGCCAGGAGCTGAGAACATCCAAGCAGATGTCCTCAGTCGAACCAGCTCAGTTGAACAAGAGTGGTCCCTCAACCCGAAGTATCTATTTCCCATCTTCAGGATCTTCGGTCATCCTCTGGTGGATGCATTCTTTTTCTTCACCAGGGGCTATGCAACCCAGAGGTCCGTTGGGGATGCTTTCCTGCATCGTTGCACAGGGGATCTCTTCTGTATGTTCCCACTGTACCCACTAATCACCCATGTCATTCAAGACCGAACATCCTGCATCTTGGTGTAGTGGTTAAGTGCGCGGGCTCTAATCTGGGAGAACCGGGTTTGATTCCCCACTCCTCCACTCGCTCCTGGCTGGATGACCTGGGCAAGCTGTAGTTCTGATAAGAGCTGTTCTTGAAAAAGAGCAGTTTCTGTCAGAGCTCCCTCAGCCCCACCTGCCTCACGGTGTCTGTTGTGGGGAGGGGAAGGGAAAGGAGTTTGTAAGCCGCTCTGAGGCACCTTTGGGTGGTGAAGGGTGGGGTTTAAATCCAATCTCTTCTTCTTCTTCCCTGGGTGGCCCAGGCAACCTGGTTTCTGCTTCTATTGCAGTTGTTTGAGGGTTTGTAACGATGGCTTCCTCTGGCCCCGGACCTGCTTTCACAACAGCAGGGCAGGATTCTTCACCGCAGTTTGGGTTTCTACTGCATGGAGGATATCTCCTGAATTTCCCCTCACAAGTCAGCCACGTCCTGATCAATGCCTGAAAACTGAGCACTCAGCATACCTATCAATCTAAGTGGAAATGATTTTCTCTTTATGCTTCTTCTTGCCACATCCAGCCAAGGTCAGCCCCACTGCCAGAGGTTTTGTCCTACTTGGTTTCCCTACCAGGGGTAGTTGGGGGGGGGACGCGGGGGGACGCCATCCCCCCGGGTGAGGTGCGGGAGGGCAGGGCCTGGAGCTCCCTGCTGGTGCCCGCTGGAGGTCGCCGCCGGCTGTGGGGAGGACACACTTCCAGTGATGTCAGGGGGTGTGGCATATGCTAATGAGTTATGCTAATGAGTCCCCCTAGTTCTTTTTCTACGAAATGACCCCTGCCTACAGCAGTCTGGACTCTCTTCTATCAAAGTCCACTGGGCAGCAATACCGGTCTACCAACACTTCGCCTACCTGACTTAGTTGATGGACTCTACATACGGCACACATTCAACCTTTCTTGAGCATCTCCTTGGCCTCGGTCTGTGCTGAGAGAGCTGCACTGGCTTCCAGTGGAGTACCAGATCAGATTCAAAATTTATGGTACTTATCTTTAGGGACCTTAACGGTCAGGGACCCATTTATCATCGGACTGCCTCTCCTGGTATACCCCCAGGAGAGCACTGCGCTCACTTAGAAGAAGAAGAAGAGGAAGAGGAAGAGGAAGAGGAAGAAGAAGAAGAAGAAGAAGAAGAAGAAGAAGA
>NW_015165265.1:780174-783914 GCF_001447785.1 Gekko japonicus | reverse complement strand
TATTCCCCCCCCCCCCCACGAGGCAGTGGTATTTCTTGGCAGTTTTATCGCCATCTAGGGAAGGGTGTTTTAAATTGTAACTGTTATTATGACTTTTTAAAAGCTGTAAATCTTTGTGAATGGTTCTTGATGTACACCTCCCTGAGCCCTATTCCATAGGGGATGGCGGTTTAAAAATAAAAATAAATAAATAAAAAATAAATAAAATGATTCTCTCATAGAATCACCAAGACTTTTCTTAAGGGTCTATTGAAATTCCATCCTCCTCGTAAGCCTGTAGCCCCAGAATGAAGGCTATCGCTCATCTTGACCAAACTTATAGGGAAACACTTAAAACCACTGGCTTATTCATCTCTCCACCTCCCAATCTGGAAGACTGCATTCTTGGTTGTGGTTACCTCCACACAGATGACTAGTGAACTCTGCTCTTTCAGAGTGGACGCTCCTTAACCTTGTTCCACAAGGACAAAGTGGTTCTGAGTCTGGACCCATCTTTCCTGCATTTCATTTGTTGCAACCAATGATACTGCTTGC
Source organism: Gekko japonicus (assembly GCF_001447785.1). Lineage (NCBI taxonomy): Eukaryota > Metazoa > Chordata > Lepidosauria > Squamata > Gekkonidae > Gekko > Gekko japonicus. The sequence continues at coordinate 783,380 of NW_015165265.1, read as the reverse complement.
ATTCTTTCCCCATCTGGTTGGTGATGGACACTGTAGCTCTGTATGCGTTAGACATGTGTGGGGCTCTTTATTTAGCCAGGAGACATCAATTTCACAGAGATCCTTGCCTTTTTGTGTCCTACTCCAAACTGACGAAAGGTCAAAAAAATTCACCACAAAGTGGATTAAGTCCACTATATCTCTCTGGTACCAACTGACCATACAACCCTTACCTGTGTGCCCTCGGACTCACTCCTTACTTTATTTAGCCAGGAGACATCAATTTCACAAAGATCCTTGCCTTTTTGTGTCCGACTCCAAACCGACGAAAGGTCAAAAAATTTCACCACGAAGACGATCTAAGTGGATTAAGTTCACTATATCTCTCTGGTACCAACTGGCCATACAACCCTTACCCATGTGCCCTCGGACTCACTCCACGAGGGCTGTGTCAACATCCATGGCAGTTTTGGGTGGTGTGTCCCTCAAAGACATCTGTAGTGCTACCACATGGTCCTCTCCATCGACCTTCGTGCTGCACTGTGCCCTTGATGTAAGGGCACGTTGGGATGCGTCTTTTGGGCAGTCAGTGCTGAGGTCTGTCTTCCAGTGACGCTTCACCTCAACCTAGTCCTCAGGTAAGTCTGTATGGGTAATTGTGATTGGTGACTATCTTTGTGTTTCTGTGGCCAGCACCCACCATCCTCTCTTGTGGTAGTTCATTAGTCACCCAAGTGTGGGACTGCACAGAGACCACAAAGAAGATAAACAGATTGCTTCCCCATAACTGATGATCTTTGAGTGGTCATCTGTGCAGTCACACATACCCTGCCCATCCTTCCCCACTGCTGGCCTGTCTCATTCACATACCTTAGGTTGATGGGACTTACTGGACCTGGTCCGAAGGAACTGAGTGGGAGGTGATTTTCTTCTCACCTCCAGACATGCACAGTGGGTATCTGCTCCCCAGAGCACAGGAGAAAGCCCACCGAAAAGCATTGACGATAGCTCTAGAAACCTCCAAGGATGGGTCCAGCGCAGGTGCAGTACCTGAGTGTGCAGTACCGGAGTGTGTGACTGCACAGACGACCACTCGAAGATCATCAGTTATCGATAAGCAACCTGTTTTCTCTGGGCTGCGACATTTTAGAGGGCAGGCTGGGGCCCAGATAAGGGCTAGCACCCTGCCCATCCTTCCCCACTGCTGGCCTCTCTCATTCACATACCTTAAGTTGATGGGACTTACTGGATGTGGTCTGAAGGAACTGAGTGGGAGGTGATTTTCTCCTCACCTCCAGACATGCACAGTGGGTATCTGCTCCCCAGAGCACAGGAGAAAGCCCACCGAAAAGCATTGACGATAAGAATGTTTCAACACAACCCCAATACATAAATAGTGCTGTTGAAATTCTATAAAGGATATCCTTGGTTGCTCTTTCAAGACCCAGAGGGTGGTTGGCCAGAACAACAAGGAACAAAACGAAACTCATTAAATACCCTTTTCCAAACATAGGAGCTAATGTAACTGTCAATAAAGTCTATGACGAGCATTTGACATTCATCTCTGAATGCACAACAAAGCTCAGCCCATTCTTTCTATCTCTGGGGTCAGGAAGATCAAGGAATGCTGGCTGACAGCCTTTGAAACCCTTAACTATCATGTGCATATGGTCCAGGGTGGGAAATACCTGGAGATTTTTGGGGTGGAGCCTGAGGAGGGGGAGGTTTGGGGAGGGGGAGGGACTTCAGTGGGCCATTTTCTCCAGGGGGACTGATCTCTGTCGCCTGGAGATCCGTTGAGATAGCGGGAGACCTCCAGTCACCACCTGGAGGTTGGTGACCCTAATATAGGCAGAAACACCATCACTGTGCCCACCAAGCGTGTCACCATTCCTTCATGGGCAGCATGTGGTTGGGGGGGGGGGAGAAGGCTTTGTGGCTGTAGGCCCTGGCAAAAACCCTGGGCCCTGGTAGCTATGCGGATGCCTCTCCTGGCTCAGATGATTTCCCAGCACGTGGGAAGTGTGTGCAGAGATGTCATAAGCAGGGGGTGTGGCCAGCGGAGTTTTCGTTGCCACAGAACTCTGGTGACCACTGGAAAAGAGCAGTTGATTTTATTCAGTTGCCGCAGTCTTGTATCGCGTCGCCAGGGTTGGTACTGGGTTCCCGCTCTTCTTCAAGGACAGGGAGGAAGGTGGCAGAAACAGGGACGATAGCTAGACAGGCTAGGCTGTCCTGAGGGTCCCCTTTTATAACTTTACCGCTGTGTGTTGTGTTATCTAGTTCATTTCCAGTTCCCCCACATCCCTTCAGGACGCATGTATGTTGACTCAATCTTACTGCTATTTGGTTCTGTCCCTTAATGTATTCCTGTGTGTCCCCCCCCTCCCTTCTGTGTAAAGAGTAGTCTGAGGGGACGGAGCCAGGGAGCGTGGGATTTGTCTCTCCTGTGGCCATTTACATCTGCTGCATTGTGCCGCCCATATTGAGAAAAAGAGGCAGAGAACGTGGGAATGGATTTTTTGGGATCCCAGGGGATGGAGAAGAGCCAAGATGTTCCCCCTGCCCGTAAGTTAAAATCTTACTGGTGGCAGCTGGGGGAGCCAGGGAGCGTGGGGTTTGTCTCTCCTGTGGCCATTTACATCTGCTGCATTGTGCAGCCCATATTGAGAAAAAGAGGCAGAGAAAGTGGGGATGGATTTTTTAGGGTCCAGGGGATGGAGAGGAGCCAAGATGTTCCCCCTGCCCGTAAGTTAAAATCTTATTGGTGGCAGCTGGGTTTATCACATCCCTGGGCCCTGAAGTATTGGTGAGGAACGCTTGTCCGGTGCCAAGTCCTTCTCCTCAGCTGTGGCGGCCTGGCCTCTCTGAGAGGCTGTGCCTCAGGTTATGCCTAGCAGGGGAAGTTGTCACAGGAGTGCAGCATTTAGATCATCTCTTGTGCCAGTTTCCCGGTGTCTTATAAATCCCCAGCTTTGCGGGACTGCTGGTTTCACCTAACACACCCTGCCTTGGATCCCACTGAAAATTAACACCGATGGGATTGTTTCCATTAGCAGTGGGACCTTTTCACCTCCCCTCCTGCTGCAGCCCCAAATGCCCCTGAAATGCTACTCCTGGGGGACAGGGAACCCCCAAGAACAGCATGGGAGGGGGGGAATTGGCAAATTTCAATCCCCCCCCCCCCGTCTGACAGTGGCAGGAGGCAGGATCCATGCCACTTATTG
>NW_015165265.1:768524-779778 GCF_001447785.1 Gekko japonicus | reverse complement strand
GTTCCGGATTCGCTTCAAAGTGCTGACCTTTAAAGCCCTACATGGCCAGGGTCCAGCATACCTTTCCCCATACAGGCCCCAAAGAGCACTTCGGTCGGGGTCACAACACCGCCTAGTGACCCCGGGCCCCAAGGAGGCCAGGCTTGCTTCCACGAGGACCAGGTCCTTTTTGGTGGTGGCTCCTACCTGGTGGAATGAGCTCCCAGAGGAGATCAGGGCCCTGCGGGACCTTTTACAGTTCCGCAGGACCTTCAAGACGGAGCTCTTCCGCCAGGCTTTTGAGTTGGAGCCACCACCGCCACTACCACCACCGTGCGACTGCAGAGCAGTTTCGCCGGGTTGGGCTGACTGGCCATCCGAACATCGTGGCCTGTGGCATCCCCCCTCATTGATCCCAACGTGATATGCAATAGGGAGTGAGTATTTTAGTCGTTTATGTATCCTGTGAGATGTGCATTTTTGCCTAAATTGTTTTAACCTGTTTACTTTCTATTGCACTTTTGTGCCTTAATTGTTTTAACCTGTTGTATTTTTATTGCACTTTTGTGCCTATGTAAGCCGCCCTGAGCCCGAGTGCGGGGAAGGTGAGGTAGAAATGAAATAAATAAATAAATAAATAAATATGTGGTGGGGGAAAGGAGAGGGCACTTAGCCAGACACGTTAGGATCAAGCTGATCCCCTGTGGTCCTTCTAGCCCTTCAGGGGCTTGTCTAAGTTCTGGTTGGCATTTGCACAAATCCAGGAGACAGAGATGGGCTTAAGCCATGTGCAGTACGTTCCCTAAATAAATAAATAAATAAATATGTGGTGGGGGAAAGGAGAGGGCACTTAGCCAGACACGTTAGGATCAAGCTGATCCCCTGTGGTCCTTCTAGCCCTTCAGGGGCTTGTCTAAGTTCTGGTTGGCATTTGCACAAATCCAGGAGACAGAGATGGGCTTAAGCCATGTGCAGTACGTTCCCCTATGCTACTGGTCCCAAGTCTTGCATCATTTGCTTGGGTGAAGAACCGGCCCCAAATGCCGAACAAAACAGTCTGGTGTGCTAGAGGCTAGAACATAGAAACGGCCATACTGAATTGGACCAGTGGTATGTCTAGTCCAACATCGTGTCTTACATAGTGGCCAGACAGTTAACAGTAGAGGGCCAACAACAGGGTATTGAGGCCAAGGACTTCATTAGGAGTTGCCTGCTGCCACTGGTGTTGAGAGGCTGATGGCCTCCGAATGTGAAGGTTCCCATTAGTCACCATGACTTGTAGCCACTGATAGACATGTCCTCCATGAATTTGTCTCATTCCCTTCTTAAATCTGTCTTTGCCTCTGGCCATTGCTACATCCTCTGGCAGCAGACCCTACATTTTAATCACTCACTGAGTAAAGGAAGTTGCCTACCCCAAGGCAGTAGTCAACAGTAAACCAATTCAGGATTTCTTTTCTTTTGAAATACTAAAATATTAAGTAATTGAAGCTTTCCTTTAAAAAAAGAAAGTATAAATAAATTCATTCAACCCCACTTCTAACCAGCACTGTCTGTTCTATAATTTTAACTTATTCCCCCCCCTCCAACTGTTAATTTGGTTTCCAGCTGAAAAGAACCTTCTCTGTCTTCCTCCTATCGAATCCTGGCTGTGGTGCTCTGTTTCATCAAACCGATGGCAAACTCCTTTATGATCGGTATTGATCATCCAGTGGAAAAGCCAGGCTTTTTGTGTTTCTTTCTCTCTGGAACACAGGCTCTTTGACAAAAAGATATGAAAACTCATTTTCAAACCCTATAGGATTATCTTCATGTCACAACACTGAGATTATTTTTTTTCTGTATGGAGGGGCCCCTACCTGTAGTCCAAGGTGACAGATCCCAATTTAGCTGTCTCACTGAGGTGTAGGCTTACTGTTTTACTAGGCATTGGCTGCATGTATCCAGGGGACTGACTATGTATCTGCCTGTCTATTACTTCCTCCAAGAAACTCAGGGCAGGGTATATGAATGTTGTGAATGCAAATGTGGTTTTAAACTGTTTTTAAGAGAGCCAGTTTGGTGTAGTGGTTAAGTGCATGGACTCTAATCTCGGAGAACTGGGTTTGATTCCCCACTCCTCTTGCACCTGGCTGGATGACCTTGGGCAAGCCGTAGTTCTGATAAGAGCTGTTCTTGAAAAAAGAGCAGTTTCTGTCAAGAGCTCTCTCAGCCCCGCCTACCTCACAGGGTGTCTGTTGTGGGGAGGGGAAGGGAAAGGAGTTTGTAAGCCGCTCTGAGACTCCTTTGGGTAGTAAAGGGCGGGGTATAAATCCAATCTCTTCTCTCTTCTTCTCTTCTCTTAATTATTCTATATTTCAATTATTCTGTAATGTATTGTATTTATGTGTTTTAGAACCTACTGTGATCCGCCCTGAGCCCACTTGCAGGGAGGGCGGAATATAAATGGAAATAAATAATAAATATAAATAAATATGATTCTGTTCTCTTCTGCTGAGGCTCTAAATCTCTTTTCTTCCAGGGACCCATTGGACCACGAGGTGATCCAGGACCTCCCGGACTGCCCGGGGAACCGGTGAGTGTTGGGTAGAAGAGCTGGGCCATGAGCCTGGGGTTGGAGGAGGAATTGTGTTGGAATTGCAAGTTGCTTACACTTCAGTCATTACAGAGTTAAATGTTGTTTGTTAGGAAACAGGATGTATTCTGTAATGTATTCTACGGTGGGAAAGTTTGTGGGAGTTGTTTATCCTAATGAAGTGAAATGCTTTGATCTAGCATTAATGTATTCACAAGGTTTATGGTTCTTTGTGTGAACCAGAGAGGAAGTTCTCTTCTAGAAGCTAAGACAGTTAGAAAGATGTAGCTGTTAGCATATAGTACTGAGAGTAACTGCAAGTATGTAAGCTTTTATTTTGTTTTTTTTATTCAAAGTACGTACCTTACCCATGTTTTATTTTGTTTTGTAGTAAAGATATTTTTCTTTTACTAAGTGTGTGCTCTTGTGTTTGCAATATGACCATCGACCCTGAATCAAAGAATCCCAACAAATCGACATAGGGTTGCCATCCTCCAGGTGGTGGCTGGAGATCTCCTTGGATTATAACAGATCTCCAGGCAACAGAGATCAGTTCCCCTGGAGAAAATGGCTGCTTTGGGAGGTGGACTCTGTGGCGTTATATCCCACTGACGTCCCCCCCCCCCAGACCCAACCCTCCTCAGGCTCTTGCTATTTCACAACTCGGAGCTGGCAACCCTATTAGACCACCGTGTTGTTTTCTTTCTCTTTCTTTCTCTGGTTCTCTCCGTCGCCCCCTTCCAGGGTCGTCCAGCCGAGTTCCGGGACCCGCTGCCTATGGACAGTGGCCGTAAGAGCCACCGAGACTGGGAGCCGGGAGAGCAGAGAGATGCGCCCAATGAACTGGATGCTGACCCCGATGCCGATGGGCTGGCAGAAGTCCTAGCGGCCCTGAGCTCCCTCCGCGAGGAGGTGGAACACATGCGATGCCCGCTAGGTACCCCAGAGAGCCCAGCCCGGGTCTGCAAGGAGCTGCAGTTTTGCCATCCCCACGTCACAGACGGTGAGGCTGAGGGTGGAAGGGGGATCCAGGAGAAAAGCAATGGGTGTCACACAGGGCTAGAGTGTGGGCATCAGGGAAAGGATGGAAGGAGCTTGCCACATTTACCTATTTCAGATCCGACCTGTCAAGAAACAGGGGGAAGGCTTCCCTTGACATTTGCTAGCTGGTACATTGACATTTCTGTTTGGGAGTGGGCAGGTATTGGCTGCTGTGGTTTAAAAAGTAGCGCTGGAATATAATTTTAATAAATAAAATTGTATTTCCACCCCTCCTTTCTTTGCAGCTCCATGCAAGGACTGATTGGCTTGATCGGGGGAAAGGAGTCAGCCTAGGTTGGTGGGGAGGGGGGATATTCAAACTATGCCTCTGTACCTGCAGCCTGTAGTAGAGCACTCCAGCAAAAGCTTTACCTCCCGAATCCACTTCAGATATAAACTAGTCTTTATATAGCACATGGGTCACCAGTGTGGCACCCATAAGCATTAACTTTAGACTTGCTATACCGCCCTAACCCCGGAGGGTCTCTGGGCGGTTTACATATGTTGCGTTCTATGAACTCTAATCCCTAACTTAGGCCACATATAGTATTGGGGTGGGACTGCCTACCGGCACCCTTGGTGGTGGGCCCTTGATGGTCTCTGGCTGCTGGCTCGGCTCGGTGTGTTCTATATAGCACAGGGGTCCCCAGTGTTGCACCCATAAGCACCATGGCTCCCTTCAGTAGTTCCCCTGGGGCCCACTGAGCTTTTCAGAAAGTGGGCAGGGCTATGGTAAGGCAGGACTTATTACTGGCTGCCCTCAAGCAAATGAATGGGCTTTCGAGAGCTACAGTTGTAGCCTTAGCCTATCAGGAGGACTTGTGAGTACCCAGGCTTTCCTATGGTGCTGTGCAGTTCCATTTCCCTCTCTCTTCCCCCTCCCCCTCGCTTCTTGTAGCAGCCATTTTGGGTTTGGCTATACCTTCTGGGGTGCTCACCCCTCCCTCTCAAAATTTCGAAGGTGTCCACAGGAGGGAACAGGAGACTGCTCAGGGGGGGCCACTCTGATTGTGGCTTCAGCATGGTGGAACAGCCTCATCTGCAGCAGTCAAGCCGTGTGGGAGCGTCTGCCCAGTGCTGCGATGCTGGCTCTCCGGTCCGCCCATACGGCGTTTTCCTTTGTACCCCCCTCTCAGCCCATGGGACCTTGCAGTGAGGATACAACAGATTCTGCCCTTTATACAGTTTATATCTCTGGTACCTGGCATTATGTTTTATGGCACACACGGCCTGGCCTGACAGAGTGACACTTATGTCAGATCCAGCCCTCGTGACAAATGAGTTTGTCACCTCTGCCCTAGGTGCTCCTCTGGACTCTTCCACATTGATACCTGTCTCTCCATCCCTCTCAGGCGAATACTGGATTGACCCCAACCAAGGCTGCAGCCGTGATGCCTTTCGAGTTTTCTGCAATTTCACAGCTGGCGGGGAAACCTGCTTGTTCCCGGACAAGAAAGTCGAGGCTGTAAGTAGCTCTTCTCTAGATCCAAGTAGAGGTGGCTGGGGAATGAATGTTAGCTATGGCTATACAGCATTGTGGACAAACAGAATAAAGATGGGATATAGATAAATGATGGTGAATCTTTTCCATAGCCCTTTGAATGCACAAAGTACTAGATAATCCTTTTCTGACCTAAAAAACTATCAACAATTGTGTCTGTCTATCTCAGTTTTCAACAATCCATCGCAGCACAGGAATGGGGTCGCTACAACTTTGGGTGCTCTACTTCATCGCACACATACACACAAATCCTACCAAAAGTGTGTTTTCTTACATAAGAAAGTTTGAGTCCAGTGGCACCTGTACGACTAACAAAGTTTTATTCTGGGTATAAGCTTTCATGTGCACGCACACTTCTTCAGATAAGAAGAATCTGAAGAAGTGTGTGTGCACACAAAAGCTTATACCCAGAATAAAACTTTGTTGGTCTTAAAGATGCCACTGGACTCAAACTTTGTTGAATTGCTTCAGACCAACATAGCTACCCACCTGAATCTGTCATTCAGTCATATTGAGTACAAGTGAAACAGTGACATTGGGGATGATTTTTTACAGTGAGGCAAAACTTGCCTAGCCAATGAATTTGGGGGATGGTTTTTGGCAGTGAGGTAAAACTTGCCCAGCCAGTGAATTTGGGGGATGGTTTTTGCAGTGAGGCAAAAGTTGCCCATCCAGTGAATTTGGGGGTGGGGGGTTTTTTTGCAGTGAGGCAAAACTTGCCCAGCCAGTGAATTTGGGGGGGTGGGTTTTTTTTTTTGCAGTGAGGCGAAACTTGCCCAGCCAGTGAATTTGGGGATGGTTTTTGCAGTGAGGCAAAAGTTGCCCATCCAGTGAATTTGGGGGATGGGTTTTGCAGTGAGGAAAAACTTGCCCAGCCAGTGAATTTGGGGGGGTGGGTTTTTTTTTTTGCAGTGAGGCGAAACTTGCCCAGCCAGTGAATTTGGGGATGGTTTTTGCAGTGAGGCAAAAGTTGCCCATCCAGTGAATTTGGGGGATGGGTTTTGCAGTGAGGCAAAACTTGCCCAGCCAGTGAATTTGGGGATGGGTTTTGCAGTGAGGAAAAACTTGCCCAGCCAGTGAATTTGGGGAATGACTTTTGCAGTGAGGAAAAACTTGCCCATCCAGTGAGTTTAGGGGATGGTTTTTGCAGTGAGGCAAAACTTGCCCAGCCAGTGAATTTGGGGATGACTTTTGCAGTGAGGAAAAACTTACCCAGCCAGTGAATTGGGGGGGGGGGGGGTTTTTGCAGTGAGGCAAAAGTTGCCCATCCAGTGAATTTGGGGGATTGTTTTTTTGCAGTGAGGCAAAACTTGCCCATCCAATGAATTTGGGGATGACTTTTGCAGTGAGGCAAAACTTGCCCAGCCAGTGAATTTGGGGGATGGTTTTTGGCAGTGAGGCAAAAGTTGCCCAACCAGCACCAATGGACATGCCAGGGGAGGTGAGGAAACAGCATTAATGTTGTGAGAAAGGAGGTGTAACTCTAGTTCTTCCCACCCTGAATGTCCCCCCCTTCCCCTCCACACACACACTCACACACAAATCCCTAGGCATAATTATTAGGAGTGGAGAGGAGGAAACCATAGATGAACACCTGCTAAAAAGGTGTTTTCCAAATTCGGGTTCCAGGAACTGGTCCCATACTGGTATTTGGGTCCTCCCATGTTTCAGAATTCTGATCCAGGATTTATTTTGGGATCCATTATTCACTGTAGGGCAACTACTTTCCAGAGATGTGGAGTGGATGTTTTTCAACTAAAGGTAAAGGTAAAGGCTTCCCTTGCTCGAAAGCTAGTCGAATCCGACTCTAGGGGGCATTGCTCATCTCCATTGACACCAAAATTGCTGGGACTCTAGTCATGCTGGCCCACTAAAGACCCTCCAGGAGTCAAGTGAAATGGGTCAAGGGGTCCTATTCTATGGACTCCTGAACAAGATGCCCCCTGCCATCTTACTTGTCTCTGTTGTTTCCTATGGGGAAAAAAATCCATGCTCTCTCCAGGGCAAAGAAACCAATGGCCAAACACACAAGAGTAATCAAAGTCAAAACCTCCAGATGCAAATCAACAAGTCCAACGGAACCAGCATCAAACCAGCGAATCTCAGCAAAACCATGAGCCAATTCAGCAAGCCCAACACAAACAATGTCAAACCAGACGAGCCAACTTGGACCCCCCCCAGCACAATCCCTTCAAAAATTAAACGGAAAGGCAGTTAAAAATCCAAAATAAGTGAAGAGAACCCAACAAATCAGCAAAAGTGTGTAAACCCTTTGCAGCACAAAAAAACAAGAAGAAACTATTTTCCAAAAGAGCCAGAAAAGAAAAAAACAAACAAACAAAAGCTGTTCCAAGAGAACCCAACAAATCAGCAAAAGTGTATAAACCCTTTGCAGCACAAAACAAAACGAGGAGAAACTATTTTCCAAAAGAGCCAGAAAAAAGAAAAATAAACAAACAAAGGCTGTTCCCACCCAACAACAGCCCCCAGGCAAAAACAAAAAAATACAGAAAAACTAGAAATAATATTCTAAATAACATTCCCAAATAAAGAGCAACCCAGTCCTGGCACAGAAAGAAAGGGCTGTGCAGGCAGGCAGCAGAATTAATCCAAGTCACAGGCAGACCAAATGAGCAGCAGCACACCACTCTTACCTTGAAGTGGAATCAAGCTGTAGCCAGGCCTGCTTTTTCCCCCTCTTGGCCCATACTCAGAGAGTCATGGAAGGGCTAAGAGAGAATTGTAGTAATTGGGCAGATAGTTCCAATGCTCCCCATAACATGTGATCCCATTGTCTGGGGGAGTTTTCTCCTTTCCCTTTCTTCTCCGTTTCCAGGAAACCTGTTAGAGCAGAATGCAGCTGGGGTTTTACAAAGTTTGAGAGTCATGTGTTTTACACAGTTTCAGATTCTCAGATTTTACATTAGTTGAGCTTAGCATAGCAAAGGCTTCAGTTGGGTTCCTATGGGAGAAGATTCTTGGGTTTTATATTTTTCCGTCCCTCCCCTCCCCCCAAAAAACAACGGAGGACTGCTAGAGGCACCTTGTTCAGGGGCCCATAGAACTGGAATTTCTCTTGAAATTTGAGGGTTATTCAAAGGACAGGCATCAGCAGATCCCCTGAGCTCCCGTCTCTAGTTCCAGCTCCTGCCAACCTAGCAGTTCGAAAGCAAGAAATTGCAAGTAGATAAATAGGTACCACTTCAATGGGAACAGCATTCCGTGCACCTTGGTGTTTAGTCATGCCGGCCACATGACCATGGAAACGTCTTCAGACAGCGCTGGCTCTTCGGCTTTGGAACGGAGATGAGCACCGCAACCCTAGAGTCGGACTCGACTGGCTTTCGAGCAAGGGAACCTTTACCTTTACCTTTATACCCTTAAAAGCCCCCCTCCCCCCCAGTTCTCCAGAAAGATTCCCCGTAGGAAATAATGGGACTGAGAAATATTGGAAACCCAGAACAAAAAGGAAAAAAGGGATCTAAGTATTATACCGGTATTTAAAACCCAGGAAATCAGGAATACTGATTTTTCCCCCAGCTCCAATATACCCAGATACAAAAGAATACCAGCGTTTTGTGTGTTTGTTTGCTGCACTCCCCTAGAGCTAATAAGGATTGTAGGGCAGGTCTATAACCAGAGGGCAGTCTCCATTCCCAAGCAAACAGTCTGCAGTGTAGGACACAGTTCATAGTGGGAAACCCTCACTCAAGATACTAGAATTTAGTTTGGGTGCATTGGCCTGCAGTTATGTATGTCTCAAGCCACTGGTGAAGGGTAGAAAGTAAATAGTGAAGGTTTTAGTAGAGGTTCTGTTAGAAAGAGTTCAGGCTTTGGTGAGTATCCAAATGACAGAGTTTCCCAGCAGCTAGCAGGAGCACCTCTCTATGTGCTCTTGTCTTCCATAGATGGCACTGTTAGAAGAGTGAGTTTCAGTGATCTAGTAAAGAGATCAGGGGGTATGCCAGTGCAAATCCATCATATGGGAACATGTGTGTGCGCACTGGGGGCAGTAACTGGCATCCAAAACAGGTTACCTGGTTCAGGAAACTGGCTTCGGAATCCTAAAAAGAGCCATCGATCTTCCATCTATGCCTTTAGGTACGACTCGCTGCCTGGAGTAAAGAGCAGCCAGGAAGTTGGTTCAGCACCTTCAAGAGAGGCAAGAAGGTAAGGCTTCCCACTTTGTCACCCCTGCTTCCTTCCAAAAACAATCCTCATTTTGGATGATCAAGCTCATGGCCCAAATGCCATCTCAGTGTAAGCCACCAATACACATGCAGCGCACTAGGAGACATGCGTTTACCCAGCTGGGGCAAATAGCATCTCCCTGGTGCCAGTTCAGGTCAGCTGACTTGTGGCAACCCAAGGGGAGGGGGGTGTTCAAGGCAAGAGATATTCAGAGGTCGTTTGCCATTGACTGCCTCCATCTCATGCCTATCATAGTTTGCCATTGCCTGCCTCCATTTCATGCCTATCATTACCTTCCAAGATCTAATGAGATCAGGCTAGCCTGGGCTATCCAGGGCAGGGCATCGTGTCGTTAGGCCTCAGGAATACAGGAAACTCTCTTGCTGCCAAAACACCATTTGTCATGCGTTCTCCTTACTTATGTGTTCTTCATCTTATAGTTGAGCTGAAGAGGAAAATTGATGGCTTATATTCTTCCTTTTTGGTATATCGGTTAAGAACGTGGACTCTAATCTGGGAGATCCGGGTTTGATTCCCCACGCCTTCACATGCAGCTGCTAGTTCCCTCAGAGCTGTTCTCTCAGGAGCAGTCCTCGAAAGAGCTCTCTTAGCCCCACCTACCTCACAGGGTGTCTGTTGCGGGGAGGGGAAGGGATAGGAGACTGTAAGTGGCTCTAAGACTCCGAGTGAAGGGTGGGGCATAAATCCAATCTCTTCCTCCTCCTCCTCCTTTTTCTTCAACAAGTCATACACAGAATATGGCGTGGGAGAGCTCTTCCCCCCATTAACACCAACTGGTGTCTCCATGGCATTTTGGGAAGCAGGCCTGGGGAGAATTCACATCATTGGTATGACTGGGGTGGAGGGCTGCAGGATGCATGTTTTCAGGGAGTCCTTAATCACAGTAGAGATTGAAAGGTGCGTGTTACCTTTCAATGGCGTTTCCACCTTGTCACATCACCCGTGCTCTTCTGCTGTCCCTTCCCAGTTCTCCTATGTGGACGCCGACGGCAACCCTATTCGCGTGACCCAGCTCACGTTTCTGCGCCTGCTCAGTGCCATCGCCCACCAGAACTTCACCCTCCTCTGTCAAAACACGGTTGCCTGGTACGAGGCCGACTCCGGCGACCACTCCCGGGCCTTGCGCTTCCTCACCCAGGGCGACACGGAGCTGATGCACAGCAGCACAGGAGCGCCGATCCGTGCCTTGTACGACGGCTGCCAGGTGAGGCATCAGCGCTCTCCGCTCCCAGCTTGCCTTCTCCAATCTGCCTTGTGACAACTCTCCCCCCCCCCCAATGTTCAGCCATCTGATTTGCAAGTGATGCCTCGGTGTGAGTCTCCGAATTTGCCAACAGGGGGCCGCTGAGGAATAGACCGACCGCTAGTCAGATGCCTGCCAAACAGTAGGAATCAGTGAGGAAATGTGGCTGTAAAAATGCACTGCAGTGGAGGCGTGCCAGCCCCTTCCTCCCTTCCCGGTTGAGTTTGCCCAACCATTTATTGCTCTTGGCCGGGCTTTCCTCTTTTGTCAACATTTTATCTGGCAGGTGCCCTCGGCTCTTTAAGGCATCCTGACAAGCTGCCGTCTGACTGTTGCTGCTTTTTTGGCATTCTGAAGCCTGGGCCAGCGAAGGATTTCTGGAACTGTGGCTCAGAGAGAGGGCTGTTCCGATGAGCGGAGTTGTTACAACCGTCCTCCGCTCCGCACTGACAGCTTGTTTAAAACAAACGGATTGGGGACTATTTCGTACATCACAGCAGGCGTCCCCAACCTTCCTGAGCCCGCGGGCACATTTGGGATTCTGGCACGGCACGGTGGGCACAGCGACAAAATGGCTGCCTTCCTGGGAGAAACACTATTTGAGGAAACCCATATGTTCCCTGGGATATGTGTGGGTTTCTCCAACAGGCCAAATAGTAAACCCAGGAGCATTTCTTGTTGGGAAAACGGCATGGAGGAAAGT
>NW_015165265.1:736680-766454 GCF_001447785.1 Gekko japonicus | reverse complement strand
CGCCGGCCTTGCAGCTCCACTGCCGAGCCCCATGAGGGGCCCGGCGGTGGACCTGCAAGGCCGGCGGGAGTGCAAGGAAGCCCCACGAAGGCCCTCACTGGCCCCAGGCAGGCAGGGGTGGGGAGAGGCAGGGGGGAAGCAACTTACCCTCCCTCTTCTCCTGCCTCCTCCTGGCTGAATGAGGGCCGGAAGCGGGGCGGCTGGAAGCAGGGGGTGGGGCTTTGTCATGTGCCCCGCCCCCCGTACCTTACCTGGGGGAACTGCGATCCCTCGCGATCCCCCCGAAATGACCTCTGCAACTCAAGGAACTTACTGATAGATTCCAAACAGCTGCATGTTGTTATACTTCTCTCTTAAAGGTGTAGACCATAAACACTAAAAAGTAAACTCCTGTATAATATTGATTTTAGAATAGAAGAGAATAGAAGACTATTGATTTATACATATACTCTTAAATGCAATTTTAAATATGCTTTGAAAAAACAACATTATAGTATCATTTAACTAGTGTGTCAATATCCCCAGTAGTTAAATGATACTATAATGTTGTTGTTTTTTTTAAAAAAAAAAGACTAAGAAGAAAACAAATAAGAAGCTATACCGTTTTAAAAAAGAAACTAAGCTGAATCAAGAGGTTGACACCTTCCAACTTTATAAGACTCCTTACCCATGAGGAAGATTGGTGAAATGAGCGTAAAAACCAGTGTGCTCATCGAGGATATGATTATGTTGGACTTTGCTTTGCCTATGCCTGAATTTTTTCCCATATTGTAAGATTAATAGCTTCACAAACTGATACTCATAGAATTGTTAAATGTGTCATTGTTAATTTTGCCACAGTGGTTTTTGGTCTGTTGGCATGTATCTGTACACTGTGACCCCCTTCTCTGGCTTTTTTTGACAGTACAGTAAGGTCGACAGGCAGGTGCACACAGTCCCCTGGAACCTTTACTATAGCAGTGGGCAGAGAGGGTATGCCTCTGACCCCAGCCCTCAACCTAGACTTCCCAGTCCTCTCATTCCCTACCAGTCCTAATAGCCTGCCCATCTTGCCCAAGTTAGAGGAGTTTATCGTCCCCCTTTCCCAAAATGGACTTTGCTCCTAGAACCCCTTCACCTGGAGGCTCTGAGGTCAGGTCCTACAGCTAATTTAGTGAAAGAGGTATTTCAGAGGAGAGAAAGAGGAGAAATGTGCAGTGAAAGGGAGTTTGGCAGCACCCCATGCAGATCGGCCACTTCACTGCCCCTACCACCGACCTCTACTTCGCTTTCCCTGCCACCCCCTCAGAGCTTCCCTTTAAGCCGCACTCCTGAATATGCGGCATCAACTTGACTTGAGCTTATTGCAAAGCCTCCATTTCAGAACAAATCACTTCCAAATTCATCCCTTTGTAAGCAGGCGGTAGGTGGGGGAGGTTAACAAGGAACCTTTCACCAGGTTCTTTTAAAAGGAACTATCTGCCATGAAGAACAACACAAGCTATTGGGATCTAAAAACCTTTGTAGCGACATGAGCAAGTGGACAGATTCAGAAGTTAACATACAAGCTCCATCAGACATAGCCCTTGTTTAGATTAAATAGCATCATATCAGGATACTTAAACGTATCTGAAACCGTTCGCGGTGACTGCTCCTGTCCAGTAAAAACCTCCCTCTAATGCCCTTGGCTTTGTAACAAGTTCTCTTCAGCCCTAGCAAGTACACTCTACCTATTTCCCATTATTACCCCATGCTAGGATCCCTAACATCATGCAACGAGATGATGGCTATCTGGTCCCTTCCAGGTCTAGAACCTGTGCTGTTGTCTTCAGTGTTGTGTGGCCCCCAGAGCAATAGGTGTCTTCCAACACTTTTATTCTGCTCACCACCAATGTTCCCTCTAAGCTTTCCTGCCTTTTCCTTCAGGTCTAGAACCTGTGCTGTTGTCTTCAGTGTTGTGTGGCCCCCAGAGCAATAGGTGTCTTCCAACACTTTTATACTGCTCACCACCCCTTAACCCTTTTGCAGTTCCTGCCTTTTCCTTTCAAGTAACACCCGCTGGTACTGTTTCAGTTTGGGGAAATGACATGTGGGGAAGGCAGGAGCCCTTCCTCCCCTTGCTCTGTGGCCCCCATCCAAATTGAGCCCCTGTAGCACTTCTAAAGGGAGCTGCGGTGGCTCAAGTGGTTAAGACGCTGAACTGCAGGCTGTGGAAGGTCAGTAGTTCAGCAGTTCAAGACCCGGGTGACGCAAGACGGAGTGAGCTCAACTCACGGATGCTGTCCTGCTGCAAGTCCCTGGGGTGATCATGTGGTAGACGTAATGTGCAATTTGCCCCTGAGATGCCAGAGTGATGTAGTGGTTAGAGCAGTCCTGTTCACAATACATACAGCCTGCATGTGTGTGTGTACACCTGTTTGTAAGAAAGAGCCAATGCACATCTCCTTTACATATGAACCTGGGGACCAGTACCTAAGTAAATGTGAGGTTTCAATCACATGTTCAGCTGCAGATGCACTAAAGTAATGTGAGAATTACTCAGTGTGTATATGAAGAACAATCAGCCGTACATTGTATGTGCATTCACTGTAACGTGAACAGGACTCATGTTGGAGTAGAATCTGGGAGACCCAGTTACCTTGCCCTGGAAGCTCACTGGGTGACCTTGGGTCAGTTGCTCCCTCTCACCCTAAGCTACTTTACAGGATTGTTGTGAGGATAAAGTAAAGGGGAGGGGAAGAACATTGTTGTAAGCTGCTTTTTTGGGAGGGAAGCAAGGTATAAATATACAAGTGCATCCCCCGGTAAGGGAGGCTTTTAAGTGATCCCTTAAGTGCAACCCTGTGCCACCCAGCTGATTTGCTCATACCTCTGTGATCTTGAAACCATTCCCCCCCCCCAGCTCACACTTTGCCATGCCTAAGGATCTCATGCTTTCTGACTACCTCTGTCGTGGGTTGTGCTGCCTTTGGACAGCCACGTCATCCCTTGAACCTGCTTTCACTGCACTCGACAAAATGGAGCCAGTTTGGTGCAGTGGCTAAGAGTGCAAACTCTAATCTGGGAGAACCGGGTTTGATTCCTCACTCCTTCACATGCAGCTGCTGGTGTGACCTTGGGTCAGTCACAAGTTATTTCAGAGCTGTTCTCTCAAAAGCAGTTCTCAAAAGCGCTCTCTGCCCCACCTAGCTCACAGTGTGTCTGTTGTGGGGAGGGGAAGGGAAAGGAGATTGTAAGCCACTCTGCAACTCCTTTGGGTAGTGAAGGGCAGGGTATAAATCCCATCTCTTCTTCTTCTTCTGGGAAATAAATCTGTCCTTCTTTCAGTGCTCTCTGCCACACAGCCTCTCTCCCTCAGCCCATTCCTCCCCTTACTTCCAAATACTGTCGCCATGCCCCTGTATCACGGTCTTGTCTACCTGCAGGCACGCAAGGGCCAGGAGCGGACAGTCCTGCAGATCGCGACGCCACGCATGGAGCAGCTGCCCTTGATCGACGTGGCCGTTCAGGATTTTGGGGACACCAACCAGAAGTTTGGCTTTGAGCTGGGGCCCGTCTGCTTCGGTGGCTGAGCCCTTCGAAAGACGGACAGCTCCCCTCTAGACTGTGGGCCCCTCCCGGGGGAAGGGAGAGCTAGAATCCCCCCCTCTCCCTGCAATGGGGGAGAGGAGCGCAGCAGAGGAGCCGGCCCTGCCGAGACCTGCCGTTGCATTTAACCCGACGACAGCCTCCTATTTATGCGGCCAAGGTCCTGGGCCAAGACTCCTGGGGGAGCATCGCAGGGCCCAGACTGAGCCAGGGCCCCCTTCCCCGCTCTGCAGCCCCAGCAAATGGTGCTACGACAATGCCTTAGTGAAGCACTGGACTGACTGCCTGGAACTGGCCCCTCTGCAGGGATGGTGCAAGGGAGACCACATCCCACACTTCTGACCTCCTCCAGTTAAGGGCACAGGGGCATCCCGGTCTTGCCAGGTGCGTTTTGGGAACTCAGGACCAACCTACCGGCACAGCCATCTCCACAAACGGACATGGGCATAGGGATTGGGTGTGGGAAACGGCCGAGTGGCGCAAGCCACCAGTGGAGACTTGGAGTCTGATTAAAACGATGGCCAAGGTTCAAGGACTGAATGGTAGGAGAACCCAGAATCTCCATGCTGGTCCGACTGAATTCAGCTCAGTTGAATAATGCCTGCTCTGGTATGGCATCGTATCCAAGTATTATAGTATTATCTAATAGTACAGATCTTTCTGAGGCATCTTATCGGTAGCGGGATGGAGAAAGGGTCATCTCCACCAAGAGTGGCCCAGATGCTCTACTCAGAGTCTTCATTCCCATTTTAACCGGAGTTCACTGTTGTCTGCTTCTGCCCACGTGCTTGGTGGTTAACCATGTAAAGTGGGACAAAGTCAGGGGAGCTGGGAAGAAGTTAAGTCTACCCCCCCCAAAAAAAAATATCCCGGCTATGAACCTGCGACCGTCACCACCACGCAGTGACAAGGAACAGGGTGCCCTGGTCTTCTAGCTCCTCACCTGTCATTCCGTCCATCCCAGGTGGACCATGGAGGATTCTGGGTTCTTCTTTTCCAGACCTCGGCCGAGCTCAGACTGGCAGTTTGCCCCAATATAGGCACGAGCCCGAAATGTTTCACAAACGGATTAAAGGGGCCGTTCACACAGGCACATCTGTCGGGCGTTCCCCAGCCATACTCAACCCGTCTAGTAACACTTCCCTCCTGAGTTTAAAGGATACCAAGGGAAAGTGGTATCCAACCCTGGAAAGCGCAATTATCCCACATCCATCCTGCTTCCTGGAAGTGTGAACGCGAAAAGCCGTGATCCAGTAGGGATGTGCTTATGCGCATGAGCGCATATAACCGGATTGCCAGAAAAAGCTGCTTACAGCCACGCCTCCAGGCCAACAGTGTGAACGCTCCCTTGCACCTCCTCCCCGGTATGCTCCCGCATCAGTCGGTGCAGTATGACCGGGAAAACCCGGAACAGTTTGTCCCTGGTCTTTTTTTGCCACGACTCCCTCCTGCTTCAAACTGCCAGTCTGAACTCAGCCCTTGTTTCTCTGGCTCAGTACATGTGCCTGTAAAATGTGGCCGGTGGTTCCATCTTCCCCGTAGTTGAATGCCCTCTTTGCAGAGGAAAGATAAGTAAGGTTCAGATCAGTCCCCACCACTCCAAGAACCTGTACGCCTTAACGGGCCTCTCCTTGCCCAAAGTCCTGAGAGTGGAGACCGGACACAGGCCAACCCCCTCTGTGCTGCCCCCGCCCTCAGCCCTCGACACTGACCTTTGTTCAAACTCAGTGGTGCTAAATACTTAATATGTTTTATGATTCCTCCTTGTATCTCAGGCTGTGGGGCCAGTTAGGCATGTGGTGTTTGTTACTGTATCATCTAACGACCTGTATTAAACCTCAGAATCCGTGATGGCTCCAGTCTCTCTGTGCTCAGCTGGCTGTTCTGAATAAACCAGCAAGGAGAGGATTCATAGAATCACAGAGTTGGAAGGAGCTACACAGGCCATCTAAGACAACCCCCCTGGCTCAGAGCCGTATCAACCTAGAGCACCCCTGACAAGGGTTTGTCCAGACTGCCAGTGAGGGGGAGCTCACCACCCACCTAGGCAGTTGACTCCACTCTTACTGTAAAAAAAGGTTTTCCTGATGTCCAGCTGGTACCTTCCCACCCTTAATTTAAACCCATTATTGCGAGTCCTCTCCTCTGCTGCCCACAGGAACAGTTCCCTGCTCTCATCTAAGTGGCAGCCCTTCAAATACTTCAAGAGAGCAACCATGTCCTCCCTCAACCTCCTCTTCTCCAGACTGAACGTTCCCAAGTCCCTCAACCTTTCCTCGTAGGGCTTGGTCTCCAGGCCCCTGATCATTCCCAACGCTTTCTTCTGCACCCACTCCATTCTGTCCAAATCCTTTTTGAAGTGAGGCCTCCAGAACTGCACACAGTACCCCAGGTGTGGCCTGCCCGATGCAGCGTACAGAGGGGCTATGACATCTTGTGATTTGGATGTTATGCCTCTTGTTGATACACCCCAAGACTGCATTGGCCTTTTTTGCTGCTGCATCACACTGACTGCTCATATTTAGCTCAAGTCCACCCGTACCCCAAGATCTTGTTCACACACACACTTGTTCACACACACACCCAGAAATGTATTCCCCATCTAGTACCTGTGCTTCACATTTTTGTTACCAAGATGTAGAACTCTGCATATATCCCTGTTGAACTGCATCTTAGCTGAGCTCAAAAACAAGATTGGAAGAAAGCTCGATTACCCAGGCATCTACCTGCAGGGATAGTTTCCCAGGCTATTGAAATGTTGGAGTGGCAAAGAGACTCAAGGGAGCTCCGTGTGCATTAAAGGACCCCTTTCTGTTCTTTTCCTTGGTTACCAGAATCCTCCTTCGTTGCTAGGTAGTCATTTTGTCCTCTCTGGAGGTGGGGTATTTTTCTTTCCAAGTTGTATCTTTCCCTCACTGAGGCCATCCGCACCACTATTGCATGTTTTGGCTTCAGAAAGACAAATATATATACTTGGCCAAAATGACATTTCCAGCAGATACTAACTCAGAGTTACAATAGGGATTGTTAGAAAAGATGTCTGTATCCCATGGAATACATATTCCTTTTTGGCACCCTTGTGCAGAGTGTTGTGAAACTCTTTGCAAGGGGGTGGTCATTAGGAGAACGAGAAGAACCTGCTGTCCTGGCTTAACCAACATATGGTGACCCGGCCCCCCCATCTACAGGGCTACCCAGGCAAGAGATGAGCAGAGATGGTTTGCCATTGCCTTTCTCCAAGTAGAAGAGGAAACAAATTGCGCTTGCAAAGTCAACTAGGTGAGTGATTCCTTCCCTTCACTCAGTTGTATGTAGGTGCCTAGGTGAGATCCAGATCTGAATGAAAATGCACACCCAAATGCACATTCCCTTGAAGGTCATGCAGCACACATCTGGATGCAGATGTCATCCGTGGACTTTTCTGCATTCTCATTTTCCTCTCTTGTAAATTCCTGATCTTCTTCATGGTCTCTGTGCAGTCCCACACTTGGATTTAAGCCTGTGCATGAACCTGACCTTGGAGCAGGGGTCATTTCGTGCAAGAGCGCACAGGAGCAGAGCTCCGGCAGTAAAGAGCCCAGGGGGCGGGCACATGCAACAAGCCCCACCCCCTGCTCCCAGCAGCCCTCAGTCAGAGCAAGAAGCATCCAGGTAAGTTGCAGAGCTCCCCCCGGCCCCCAAGTCCAAAACAGTCCAGTAGCACCTTTAAGACCAAGTTTTATTCAGGTACAAGCTCTCCCTGCTCTGTGAGGACAGATCTGCACCCCCCCCCCAATAGCTAGCAATCCAAAACAGCCCAGTGGAGCCTGAGCGGTGGGTGTTGCCTTTTGACACACTTCTGGTGATGTCAGGGGGTGTGGCATATGCAAATAAGTTATGCTGATGAACTCCTGCACCTCTTTTTCTACGAAATGACCCCTGTCTTGGAGAATATCAGAGCTAGCCTCCATGGTTGAATTTGTGCACAGGCTTAAACCCGTGTGTGTGACTGCACAGATGACCATTCAAACAATCATCAGTTACAGGTAAGCAACCTGGTTTTTTCTTTGGTTTGTTTTCTTTTCTTTTTGGCATATCTGGCATATCTCCCTGCAGATTTAAACTGCAGGTTTTTATGCTGGACATAAACCAGTGTAATATCGAATTGACCACTAGAGGGAGCAAAACACATACAGCACAGACTCCCCCCTCCCTCAAAAGAAACAGAAACTTACAAATGAGGAAAATGAGAATGCGGGAAAGCCCCATGTTTCAACCTTATGTGCATCCATGTTCAAATCCCCACCTGTCAACTAGTTATGCATCAGTAGACGCGACCAGAGCTAGAGCAGGCGAAAGAGCTACCCAAGTCCCATGGCAATCAGTGAAATCACTAGCAAAGTAGGACAAGACAGGCTGACAGGCTGAATTCCTTGTGCCGTTCCGTGCAAGGATAATCAGAGGGCTGATATCAGCACATCGCCAAATCCGATTAGCTGGGAGGCGCTGGGATGTCAGTCGATTTGTTTATTAACATAATTGTAACCCTGCCTCCTGCTCTAATAAATGGGGGCAACACAGCGGGTTCACATAAATTATATCCTAAGAAACAAAAAAACAAACCAGAGTAAAAGCACTTGACATTTTAACAACTGAAAACTCACAAGTAGTGGCTATCACCATCAACGGCTGAAACAATCAGCGTCGCTGTCATCCTGAACAAACAGTCTTCTTAAATAAAAAACCATTTTACGCTGTGTCGCAGTATGAGTCTCCAGGAGAACAGCAAGACTCAAGTCCAGGGGCACCTCAGAGACCAGCAAGATTTCCAGGCGATGAGCTTTCGAGAGCCAACGCTCCCTTCATCAGATACTATCCGACGTACTGTCCTGATGAATGGCGTTTTGACTCTCAAAAGCTCATACTCCCAAAATCTTGTTGGTCTGTGACGTGCTGCCAGACGGGTTGCCAAGTGAAAAAATTGGGATTGGGATTTTAAGATGTATAGTATGTTTTTTAAACTATAAGTATATTATGTTTTATTGTAGCAAGGTTATCTTGCCTTTGTAAGCTGCCCTGAGCCCTACGGGGGAGGGCGGGGTATAAATTTGATAGCTAGATAAATAAATAAATAAATAAATAAATAAATAAATAAAAATCGCCGCAGCGGGGGACTCCCAGCTTGCGGCTTGAGCGCGCACCGCATGCACGTCACCAGGAAGTGACGTGACAACGCCGGGCACGCTGGGGGCGGGGCCATGACTGTTCGAGGGAAAACCATAGAGTTTTCCCTCGGATAGTCGTGGCCCCGCCCCCAGCATGCCTGGCTTTGTCATGTCGCTTCCTGGTGACGTGCACGTGGGGGTGGGGTTCCCCCGGGGCCCAATCCACCACCGCCGGGGAACGGGCCTCTGGGGCGGGGTTCCCCCCCCCCGGGGGGACTTGGCAAGCTTATGCCAGACCAGGCCCGTAGTCAGGATGTTTTAAGTCAGGGGGGCATTTAAATTTCTTAGGGGGCACCAGCTAAATGAATTATTTATTTATACCCAGCTTCTTCCCCACACCTGCCATCGCTCGGGGGCCCTGGGCTGGATGGGAAGTCAGGGGGCCTTGCCAGTAAGTCAGGGGGCCGAGCCCCAAGGTGCCCCACTGTAGCTATGGGCCTGTACCAGACTTCAATCTAGCTGTTTTACTGGCAGCATAGGTAAGCTTCTAGCCTCTAATGGCCTCAAGGTCAAAAGGGCCACAAGTGGACCAAAACCACCTTAAAGTGGCTGTGAGCAATGCTCTCTCTAAGCTGTGGAATCTTGTGCACAAAAATTCTACTTTGTGAGCTACCAGCATTAAAGTTGTGAGTGAGCGATTTGGCTAGTGCATAGATTAGTTTGCTCTGGAGCCATCCCTTCCTGAGCAAAGACAAAAATGTGTGAGCCGAAAGCTAACAAACTGTGAGCTAGCTCACACAGACTCAGCTTAGAGGGAACACTGGCTGTGAGTAATGTAAGTGGCACAAAATGTCATGCAGGGAGACACAGTCCCTTTAATATGTGGGATCCTGGCCCTGATGAGCTTCAAAGATAACAGCCAACCCTTTGAACCTGAAAATAAACAGGCAACCAGTTCCAAAGGGGTGGGTGGGGGTGGGTAATATGTTCATATCAGTTAACCACAGCCAGTCAGCTGCTACCACACGATGCACCAGTTGACGTTTCTGAATTGCTTTCAAGGGCAGTCCCACATCCACTGCAGTATATTAGTCACCTAGAAAGTACAGTGCAATGGATCAGAGTAACCAGATCAGTGCAGTCTTTCTCTTTATACCGGACGTGTCGAACTCATTTGTTACGAGGGCCGGATCTGACATAAATGTCCCTCCGTGTGTGCCATAAAACATAATGCCAAGTGCCGGAGATATAAACTGTATAAAGGACAGCAGCTGGTAAGCTCTGAGTTGGTGTGTCCTCACTGCAAGGCCCCATGGGCTGGGAGGGGGGTGCAGAGGAAAACCCACATGGGCAGAGCCAGCGGCGCAGCACCAGGCAGACGCTCCCGCGCTGCTTGACTGCTGCAGACGAGGTTGTTCCACTGTGCTGAAGCCACAGTCGGAGTGGCTCCACTCGCTCCCCTCCCTGAGCAATCTTACGTTCCCTTCCTTGTAGAGGCTTGCCAAGTCCCCCCGGGGGGGGCGGGGAAAACCCCGCTCGATGGTCCTGTTTCCCGCCGGCCCGGATCGAGGTCGCAAGGGGGAACCCCACTCCCCAAATGCCGGGAACGTGCAGACGTGCCCAGCGTGGTGATGTCACCCGGAGGTGACGTCATCACGCCGGGCACGTTGCAGGAGGATGCTCTATGATTCGAAGGAAAACTCTATGGTTTCCCCTTGAGTCATAGTGGTCCCACCCCCAATGTGACTGACGTGATGACGTCACTTCTGGGTGGCGTCATTGCAGCGCACGTGCCAAGCGCGTGCGCCGAAAAGCTCCAGGACGGCCTGGGACTCCCCCACTCTAAGGTAAGTTGCACTTGGCAACCCTATCCTTGCACCAGTTACTTGCGGGTGGCATAATAGCCCTGGAAGGGCCAGTCCTGGCCCCCCAGGCCTTATGTTTGACACCCTTGCTTTATACTATGTGATCCGTGATTGGCTAGGATAGTGCCTAGGGTTGCCACCTCCAGGTGAGGCCTAGCGTTCTTCTGAAATTACCACTGGTCTCTGGCACACACACACACACACCCAAAGCCCTGGAAAGATATAACCATTTGGTTCTGCACTAACGTACACTGTCATGGTTCCACAACATGGGGATAATAAACTGGGTGCAGGAGTAAGGCCCTGGTCTCCTACGCTTCTGACTTCCAGTCTATTGTCTCTTCCCACCAAGCTTTTTTGAGGTTGTCCATTTCATGCTTCCTTGACAAGTGCTAGGCCTTTATTTCCTGGGGCTATGATGGGGGTGCCCCAAAACCTGCACCTTCTTGGGCTGGAGGCCAGCTCTCTCACTTACAGGCCTGCCGTTCTTATCCCCATGTAAAAAAACCAGGTAATTTAGCCATCTAGAAAAATGGAGATGCTCAGAGGTACTTCATTTAGCATTATATTCCAGATTTGGAACTTGCTGATTGAAGACGGGTTCTTCTTCTTCTTCACCTTGGGGTCTCTTATCTCCCACTTTTTTTAGAGGCTACCGAATGATCGTTAACTTCATCCAACAACAGAGGAGGAGATTGGATTTATATCCTGCCCTTCACTCGGAGTCTCAAAGCACTTTACTATTTCCTTTCCCTTCCACCCCTCACAACAGATACCCAATGAGGTCAATGGGGCTGAGAGAGCTCTTTGAGAACTGCTCTTGAGAGAACAGCTCTGAGAGAATTTGTGACTGAAACAAGGTCAAACCAGCAGCTGCTTGTGAAGAAGCGGGGACTCAAACCCAGTCCTCCCAGATTTGTTGTTGTTGTTGTTGTTCAGTCGCACAGTCGAGTCCGACTCTTCGTGACCCCATGGACCAGCTCCCGCCAGGCCCTCCTGTCTTCCGCCGTCTTGGCATAGTTCAAAAGAATCTATTCTTCGGCGCTCGGCCTTCCTTATAGTCCAACTCTCACAGCCATACATGACTACTGGGACTACAGGGAGTCCCTGAAATTAACCACTACACCAAACTGGCTCTCCCAGAAGAGTGGGCAGTGGGAAAACAGGGTTTAGTACCACCATTTTTATTTTTTATTTTTAGTGGAGGCACAACATTCAGCCCAACTAGTGTGTCGCTGAGACAATTTGGTGCTCCTGAAGCAGATTTGTGATGGTGTCAACAGTACCCAGCTGTGCCCCCTCACTGCCAGGTTTACAGCATTCATTGTCAGTCATGGCCAGATCCGCACATCATAGCACACCATACCTCACCCTTACTGCTGGAACAGGGTCAACCCCACCCAACTGGCAGATCAGGCAGAAATCAGTGCATGTTCCAAATCCAGTTGGAAGCCAAGAGGTATGCATTACTTTAAAATTTCTGCCTCTGTGATCAATTCCACACTAAGCAGCCAGACGGTCCCCTGAACCCCATAGGTGGAAGCCCAGTGAGAAACGTGGACAGCAACAATGTCTTCTCCTAAGATGCTCTGCCTCCTGTTAGTACTGTTTTGCTTTTGAACCACAATTCAGCAACAAGCTTTCTGTGCAACATTCACAAATTTAAAACAATCCCCCCACCCCACCCCTGGTGAATAGGGATATAGGATTCTTATCTCACCGTGGGAAGGTGTAAACTGCTGTCAAGTCACAGCCGATGTAGGGTGACCCCAGTGAGGGGCTTTCAAGGCAAGGGAGAAGCAGAGGTGGTTTAATATTGCCTTCCTCTGCAGAGTCTTCCTTGGTGGTCCCCCATCCAAGTACCAACCGTGCTTAGGTTCCAAGTTGTAGTGTCCCCAGCAAAGAGCTTTCGAGGCAAGGGAGAAGCAGAGGTGGTTTGCCATTGCCTTCCTCTGCAGAGTCTTCCTTGGTGGTCCCCCATCCAAGTACCAACCGTGCTTAGGTTCCAAGTTGTAGTGTCCCCAGCAAAGAGCTTTCAAGGCAAGGGAGAAGCAGAGGTGGTTTGCCATTGCCTTCCTCTGCAGAGTCTTCCTTGGTGGTCCCCCATCCAAGTACCAACCCTGTTTAGGTTCCAAGTTGTGGTGTCCCCAGCAAAGAGCTTTCGAGGCAAGGGAGAAGCAGAGGTGGTTTACCATTGCCTTCCTCTGCAGAGTCTTCCTTGGTGCTCTCCCATCCAAGTACCAACCCTGCTTTGGTTCCAAGTTGTGGTGTCCCCAGCAAAGAGCTTTCAAGGCAAGGGAGAAGCAGAAGTGGTTGGCCATCGCCTTCCTCTGTAGAGTCTTCCTTGGTGCTCTCCCATCCATGTACCGACCCTGCTTAGCTTCCAACTTGTGGCAACCCCAGTGAGGGGCTTTCAGCGCAAGTGAGAAGCAAAGGTGGTTTCCCGTTGCCTGCTTCTGCAGAGTCTTCCTTGGTGTTCTATCCTGCTTAGCTTCCGAGATTGGATGAGGTTGAGCTATACTATGCTGCCTTCCCTCCCTCTTCGCTCACTAAAGAATTCCAAATTTCTGCCCCTAAGCATCCCTCCTGTGCTCTAATCAAGCTGATTGCAATGTGCATGGTGTCTACGCATCCTGAATCCCTTCTTTGCAACATCCCTCCCACCTTCTGGATGGGACTTAAGGACTCATGGATCTCCACTCCGACTTGTATCAGACAAACGGAGTTTTGATTCTCGAAAGCTACTACTCTCCCCCTCAAATCTCATTGGTCTCTAAGGTGCTGCTGGACTCGAATCCAGCTCTTCTATTGCGGACCAACATGGCTACTCTCTGGAACCACCAATTTAAGCAGTTGCCCTAGCCCCAGCCTTGAAGCACAGATGGGGCACTGCCCTCCTGCCCTGGGGGGAATGGCTTTCTGATCCAGTTGAAGCCTTGGCTGATCCTGCATTGGCTTTTCCCTCCATTGTTTCATGAAACCCATGTTGGAACAGGAATTCCCCTCTGCATTGCATACTGCTTTCACTTCCTTTGACCACTGGATTTTATGGTAGCCTCCCCACTCTATGCCTCTTTCGCTTCCATTGATCATCGGATTTTATGGTAGCCTCCACACCCCTTTCGCTTTCTTTGAGCATCGGATTTTATGGTAGCCTCCATGCTCCACACCACTTTCACTTCCTTTGAGCATCGGATTTTATGGTAGCCTCCACACTCCATGCTGCTTTCACTTCCATTGATCATTGGATGTTATGGTAGCCTCCGCACTCCATGCTGCTTTCGCTTCCATTGATCATTGGATGTTATGGTAGCCTCCACGCTCCACACAACTTTCACTTCCTTTGAGCATCAGATTTTATGGTAGCCTCCACACTCCACACCACTTTCACTTCCTTTGATAATCGGATTTTATGGTAGCTTTCGCGCTCCATGCTGCTTTCGCATCCTTTGAGCATCGGATTTTATGGTAGCCTCCAGTCTCCATGCCGCTTTCGCTTCCTTTGATCATCAGATTTTATGGTAGCTTTCGCACTCCACACCGCTTTTGCATCCTTTGATCATCGGATTTTATGGTAGCCTCCACACTCCATGCCGGTTTCACTTCCTTTGATCATTGGGTTTTATGATACCTTCTGCATAGATTTATGGCCATTTTATGGCCGTTCCGGTGTGACTTTGCAGTCAGTACGGCATTGGCCCGGGGTATTTGAATGTGGTTCTGAGCTGCACTTTTCCCTCCCAGTTGAGAAAATGTGGAGCGAATGCTAGATGCAGAATTGCCCCTTATTGTTCTGTGTCAGTGCTGGCCTGCAGTATAGCAAAGGGCAACGCCTAAGGTGACCAACGCTCCCTGTAAGCTGTGGTGTCTTGTGAGCAAAAATTCTACTTTGTGAGCTACTGGCATTAAAGTTGTGAGTGGCTCCTGCATAAATTAGTTGGCTCTGGAGCCATCCCTTCCTGAGCGGAGACAAAAATGTGTGAGCCAGAGGCTAAAAAACTGTGCGCTAGCTCACACTCACTCAGCTTAGAGGGAACACTGAAGGTGACACCTGCTAGGTTCTAGTAGAATATCCTTGGTACCTGGAAGATAGCAGAGCGGCTCTCACCCTAAAGCTGCAGCTTCCATAAACCCAGGCCCCCATTTATACCCTGGTGAATCATTGTTTTTTAAAAACGACACGTTTTGCTCCCAAATTTTCAAAGGTCTCGGAGGCAATTGCTGAGTAACGCGGAGGCGCAGACTCAGCTCTGAATCGGCTGGTCGGATCCCTGCCCCCTCTTCTCCTCCCCACCCCACCCAACAGCTGGTCCTCGATTGTTTGCACATCCTCCGCCATCCCAGCTGATCGCTTAGCGCGCTGTCTAAATTCCCCCGTAATTGGTTCCCTTGACAAGTGGAATTAGTTGCCCGTCAGTCAGCTAAACCTCTTCGCCCCCCCCCTCCTTCCCGGTTTCCTTGGGCTTTTGTTTTGGAGAGTCGATGTCACTTATCCCCTCCGTGTTTTATTCATGACTTCATTGGCAAACAAAGACGGGGGAGAAGGGATAACAGCGGGCTGGTCTGCCAATCAATTCACAGAGAAGCCTCTTGAAGAAGAACCATCAAGGGGGGGGGGACAGAAATCGGAACTCGCTGTACTCCCCAGCCAAGGGAAGAGAACAATTATGACTCTGCGGGTTTGATTTAAGCTCTGGTGCTGCAAGTGATGCTGTTCTTGGCCTGAAACATGGACCATGTGGGGGCTGGCAAAACACCGAGAGTCCAGTCTTATGGATTTAGTCTAAACCCATTCAACTCAAGGCACTCAGATGCCCACCGGTTCAGCCAGGGATGGCCTGAGGATTGTTAGCACCCTCGGTTAGGTGAGCGGCTTCGCTGCTTCCTCCCCTGTGCCACAGGGGAACAGCTAACCACCCTCCTTGGTCCTGGCACCACCCTCTGCCCCTACAACAGTGGTCAGTTTGGCGTAGTAGTTAGGAGCGTGGACTCTAATCTGGGAGAACCGGGTTTGGTCCCCCAGTTTCCCACATGCAGCCACAGGTGTGACCTTGGGTCAGTCACAAGTTATTCCAGAACTATTCTTGAGAGAGCTCTCTCAGCCCCACCTGCCTCACAGGAAAGGTGATTGTAAGACGCTCTGAGACTCTTTCGGGTAGTGAAGGGCAGGGTATAAATCCAATCTCCTCTTCTTCCCTGCTCCACTGGAAAGCCCCCTGCCCCATCAGGGGCCCGGTGGTGGACCTGCAAGGCCGGCAGGAGTGCAAGGAAGCCCCGCCAAGGCCCTCCCTGGCCCCAGGCAGGCAGGGGTGGGGAGAGGCAGGGAGGAAGCAACTTACCCTCCCTCTTCTCCTGCCTCCTCCAGGCTGAATGAGAGCCGGAAGCGGGGCGGCCGGAAGCAGGGGGCGGGGCTTCGTCATGTGCCCCGCCCCCAGTACCTCACCCGGGGGAACAGCGATCCCCCGCGATCCCCCCCGAATCGACCTCTGGATGGGCCAACTCTGGGTTTGGCTCACTGCATCCAATCTAGGAGCTGACGAATCAACAGGCTGTTTGGGTCTTTGCTACCTGTTCGTGCCAGTTGGCCCTCGCTGGCTAGTTGCAGCAGGGCTCTGAAGCTGACTCTGAGTGAATCCCCCCCCCCCCCCCCACCTGGGAATCAGCTTCTCACCTCCTGCTGGGGAAACTCCCCTGGGCTGCAGAGTTGCTGCCTCCTACTGAATCAGACCCTTGGTCCACCAAGATCAGTGTTGCCTGCTCTGGCTGGCAGCTGCTCTTCAGTCAGGACGGCAGCCTACTATTCGATCCTTCTAACTGGCAGTGCCAGGGATTGAACCTGGAACCTTCTGAATGTAAAGCAGATGCTCTACCACTGGGCCACACATAGCCCCTCCTCTAACATCCAGGAACCTTCTCCTAAGTATACCATTCACTCACAAGTCAGGATGGCAAGGGTATGTGAAATGTTTCCCCATCGAAGGGATTCTCTTCCCCTGGGGACTCACCAAGGCCTTATTAGCCCATGTAGGTTCTGAAAATGGTAAGGAGGAAGGAAGGAACCTCAATGTTATGACCTTGGAGGGCGATAAGCTTGATGCCTGATACATACGAAGGAAAACAAATCCGGTGGCAGTAAAGGGATTTGTGAAGTGTCCGGGCGCCTTTCTTCCAAACGGCCTGATTATTCGATGTCTCAAAGAAGCTTCTGATTTGTCAGATCAGAAGACTGAGACTCCCTTTCAAGGGAAGTCTTTCAAACAGTGGGATCTTGCTGCTCTCCGTCCTGACTTACAACACTCTTTTCTTCAAAAAGAAACAGCTGACCCTAAATGCCTTGGGAGCTTTTTAAATGGCGAATGACAAGACGCAAAGGAAAGCAAGGACGTTGCATCCTTTCCGAATGGTGTTTGCACATTCAGCTGCTGCTGTGCAACTGATCTGACCCTCTTCCCCCCCCCTTCAAGTTTTACATGCCTGTCTGCCAAAGGTGGAGCAGCTCAGCACCTGGTGCTCAGTCCTGCCACCTTCCCAGGCACACACCGCCGTTCCTCGCCTAAAAGACAGCAAAATGGCTTTTCAGTTCCATGCTCCTGTACTCACTAATAAACCTTATTTTAGCCTTCATTATCTTTTATCACATTTCTGTCTCTCCCATCTTGGATTCAGGGTTGCCAAGT
The DNA here is from genome assembly GCF_001447785.1 of Gekko japonicus. Taxonomy (NCBI): domain Eukaryota; kingdom Metazoa; phylum Chordata; class Lepidosauria; order Squamata; family Gekkonidae; genus Gekko; species Gekko japonicus. The sequence continues at coordinate 749,201 of NW_015165265.1, read as the reverse complement.
CCTCCCTGGCCACTGGTGGGGAGTGGGGGGGGGTCGGGTTGCCAGATCTGGGCTGGGAAATTCCTGGAAATTTGGGGATGGAGCCTGGGGATGACAGGGACCTCAGTGGGGCACAATGCCCTAGAGCAGGGGTGTCAAACATGCGGCCTGGGGGCCGAATCAGGCCCCCGGAGGGCTTCTATCAGGCCCACAGTGGAACTGGCTGTCTACTTCTTCTTCCAATTCTGTTGCTGCTGCACCATCGTAGGTTTGCAGCTTACAGATACACACTTGAACAACATACTCAAGATTGCAACAGCACAGATATTTTGATGCAATAATTCAGAGCAAGAGGCGTCAGTTATCAAACACTGTTAAATAAACAAAATATTGCAGGAGTGCTAATGCTTTAAGCATGTTTTTATTTTAAGTAAAAAAAACTCTTTGTGTTTGTGCCCTTTATAAAGTTTATATCCCTGCTACCTGGCATTACATTTTATGAGACACATGGCCCGGCCCAACAAGGTCTCATTTATGTCAGATCCGGCCCTCATAACAAATGAGTTCGACACCCCTGCCCTAGAGTCTACCCTCCAAAGCAGCCACTTTCTCCAGGGGAACTGACCTCTGTAGACTGGAGATGAGCTGTAGTTCTGGGGCATTCTTTGATCCTCCTTCCAGGGCATGCGGGGTACATGGGGAACTATCCTAACTAATTCTCACAACAGCCCATGGCTACCCATGGAAGGGGAAGGTTACCAACCTCCAGGTGAAGCCTGGAATTTCCCCTGAATTATTTTTCTCTCTCTTTTCAAACTTGATTGAATTCAAGATTATGGTACTGAGTAAATCGGAGACCTCAAAGCAGAACACAGTCCCAAAGCAATGAGTTTAAATATCTGAAAGGCTGTCATTTGGAGGAGGGCAAGGAGCTGTTCCAGTTGGCAGCGGTGGATCGAACCCAAAGCAACAGGTTTAAATTACATGCAGAAAGGTATCAGCTGGATAGTAGGAAAAACTTTTTCACGGTCAGAGTGGTTCAAAGGTGGAATCAGCTGCCTAGAGAGGTGGTGAGCTCCCCTTCACTGACAGCTTTCAAGAAGAGGCTGGACGAATATTTGTCAGAGATGTTTTAGGCTGGTCCTGCATTGGGCAGGGGGTTGGACTAGATGGTCTTTATGGCCCCTTCCAACTCTATGATTCTATGAGTTACAGTAATGCGTCCTGTACACGTAACATTCTAGAACTAGAACATTCTAGAACTCTTAAGCTACTGTGCAAAATTCAGTAAGTACAATTCATGCGGCATCATTATAGCCAGCATTATCCTCTAAGAGATCCGAACAAATATCCTAAGCAGGGTGGGTAATATTCCCCCAGAATTATGAGTGGTCTCCAGACTACAGAGATGAGTCCCTCTGGGAGAAACGGCAGCTTTGGGGGACCGGCTCCGTGGCACCAGTTCCGTTGCTGAGGTCCCTCCCCAAACTCTGCTCTCCAAAGTCATATCTCCAGAAATTTCCCAACCTGATCCAGGCCTTTCCTCTTGGTTTTATTTCATTTTATGCCACTTTGCCAATAACAGAGTCCCACAGGCTGGAGAGTTGTGATCCACCCCACCTCCCAACAATACTCTTTTGATATTCTTATCCCAGGTCCACTGTTAGGTTACGCTACCATGTCCACTGGTTAGACTGTAATCTGTCTATTACATTTTTTTTCTCCCACCCTTCCTTGCTCTACCTTTCCTCAGGTTAGCATTCAAGATTCCCCTGTCCTCTGTTTTCTCCTCCCAAGCAGAGGTCATTTCGTGGGGGAACGCGGGGGATGGGTGAGGTATGGGGGTGGGGCACATGACGAAGCCCCGCCCCCTGCTTCCAGCCGCCCCGCTTCCGGCCCTCATTCAGCCAGGAGGAGGCAGGAGAAGAGGGAGGGTAAGTTGCTTCCTCCCTGCCTCTCCCCACCCCTGCCTGCCTGGGGCCAGGGAGGGCCTTCGCGGGGCTTCCTTGCACTCCCGCCGGCCTTGCAGGTCCACCGCCGGGCCCCTCATGGGGCTTGGCAGTGGAGCTGCAAGGCCGGCGGCAGCAGCCGGGACCGTTGGGGGTGGGGTGTGTGGCCTTATGACACACTTCCGGGGATGTCAGGGGGTGTGACATATGCTAATGAGTTATGCTAATGAGTTCCCCTAGCTCTTTTTCTACGAAACGACCCCTGCTCCCAAGAACCCCGTGAGGTAGGTTAGACTGAGAGAAGGAGAGAGGCTGACTTCATGACAGTAGGGATCAGAAGTAGTGTTCCCTCTAAGCTGAGTTAGTGTGAGCTAGCTCACCGTTTCTTAGCCTCCAGCTCACACATTTTTGCCATCGCTCAGGAAGGGATGGCTCCAGAGCAAACTAATTTATGCAGTAGCCAAACTGCTCGCTCACCAAGTAGAATTTTTGCTCACAAGACTCCACAGCTTTGAGGGAGGAGGAGGAGAAGAGGAGGAGGAGGAGGAGATTGGATTTATACCCTGCCCTTCACTCAGAGTCTCAGAGCAGCTTACAAACTCCTTTCCCTTCCCCACCCCACAACAGACATCCTGTGAGGTAGGTGGGGCTGAGAGGGCTCTGACAGATACTGCTCTTTTTGAAGAACAGCTCTGACAGAACTATGGCTTGCCCAAGGTCATCCAGCAGCTGTGAGTGGAGGAGTGGGGAATCAAACCCAGCTCTCCCAGATTAGAGTCCATGCACCTAACCACTACACCAAACTGGCTCTCATGCCCAATATCCAGGAGCTTTGATCTGAAGCCAGGTCTCCTCACTCTTCGTCTGACTGACTAACCAATATGCCAGACTGGCCTTCAGTTCTCACTATTAAACATCTTCTGAGGAAATATTTATGGTAGTCCAAAGTGCCGTCAACTGACAGCTGATTTATGGTGATCATGTAGGGTTTTCAAGGCAAGAGACATTCAAAGGAAACTTCTCAGTTTAGTCTGGAGAAGAACGAGGTTGAGGGGGAACATGATTGCTCCCTTGAAGTATCTGAGGGGCTGTCACTTAGAGGAGGGCAGGGAGCTGTTCCTGTGGGCAGCAGAGGAGAGGACTCGCAAGAATGGGTTTAAATTAAGGGCTGGATATTGGGGAAAACATTTTTGCAGTAAGAGTTGTGCCACAGGGGAATCAGCTGCCTCGGGAGGTGGTGGGCTCCCCCTCCCTGGCAGTCTTCAAGCAGCGGCTGGACAAGCCCTCCTCAGGGATGCTCTAGGCCAGGGGTGGCCAAACCGTGACTGAGGAGCCACATGCAGCTCTTTCACACATATTGTGCAGCTCCCGGCAGGGCGGCTGGGGAAGTGAAGGGGAGTCTCTCCCTCTCTCTCTCTCCCCCGCCCCACATTTGCTTTCTTTGTTTCTCTCTCTCTCTTTCCACCTCTTTCCTTCTTACTTTTCACCGCTCTCTCTTAGACAAATACATATCATTAGTAAACAAATAAACATCATTGGACAAATGAATATCGTAATCAATATCTGTTTTTAACCCCTTTTGTTTTTATTTTTGGCCATCTCGTTTAATGCTTGTTGTTCAGTCGCACAGTCGAGTCTGACTCTTCACGACCCCAGATCACGCCAGGCCTTCCTGTCTTCCGCCGTCCTCTGAAGTTGGCTCAACTTCATGTTCGTTGCATCGATGACACTGTCTAGCCATCTCCTCCTTTGCCGTCCCCGTCTTCTTTGAACTTCAGTCTTTCCCAATTTAATGCAAATAAAATTTAATTTAAATTAGTTTAATGCTAATAAAAATCAAATTTGCATATTTTTAAATAAAATTGTGTGTGTAATATTTGTTCATGTCTTGAGGCTCTCAAACATCTGAAGTTTATTCCACGTGGCTCTTACGCTGAGCAAGTTTGGCCACCCCCTGCTCTAGGCTGATCCTGCATTAACCTGGGGGTTGGGCTAGATGGCCTCTGTGGACCCTTCCAACTCTGTGATTCAGTAATGATTCTAGGTGGTTGCCATTGTCTGTCTCTGCATTGTGACCCTGGACTTCCTTGGTGGTCTCTCATCCAATTACTAACTTGGGCCGACCCCGCTTAGCTTCCAAGATTTGACACAATCAGGTTACCCTGGGCCATCAGGTCAGGGCAAAATGTTTCTACGTTCCTGCTGGAAAAAAGGGCATTATTTTTTATCGGAACTTTAAAATGGGAGGATACTCAGAACAGCCCTTATTGTGGCACCTAGACCACCATTTCTTGCTGTGAACGCAACAGATTCATTAAAGCAGTGTTTCTGAACTTCTCATCAGCAAAACACGCTTGAAAATACACTTTTTTCTTATCTCTGTAATGCCTAGAATATATACAAGAACCGCCAGGCTCTAAGGAGCCCACACTATGGGCTTCTGTATGAACCATCGTTCGGGGTATGCCTTCTTGGGGGCAGCTAATTCTGCAGCATCTTTGCCTGAGGACTGATCCTATCACATCCAATGCAGAGACAGAGCTAGCAGTACCTTCCCACACACACAACTGTACACGTGCCCCTGTGGAGACCCATTGTGAGAATGGAAGGCCAGAGCAGTAACTCATGCAGAGATGCAACATGTCACCTTCTCTGTTTGGATACTTTTGACATGAGCATTTAATCATTCTATTAATTCCTTATCTCACAGCACTGTAGTGTGCCTTGACACACTTGGAGAATTATTGCAATCTAGGGGAAATAGTGGTAACTAATCCAGAACTGTTGCAGATTGAGTTTGGGTCCAGTTCACACAACTATAACGATGTGTGGACAATGCATAATTTTAATTAGAGTGCTGCCCTTCGAACCAATGTGCAGGACTGATGCGATCCTGGGAGAGTAAGCAAACATACAGCTGCCTCTGTGTGAGGACACATGTGCATGGACTAATATACTGCATTTCGTTTATTTCTTGAATAGATCTGAGTCTTGCCTTTCAGCCAGAAATTGTCTCTCAAAGACACTTGCAGGAATCAAAATTTAATACAACACATTACAAATACAAAAACAATACAACATTTTGAAGAAGAAGAAGAAGAGGAGAAGGAGGAAGAGGAAGAGGAGGAGGAGTTGGTTTTATACCCCGCCCTTCACTACCCGAAGGAGTCTCAGAGCAGCTTACAATCGCCTTCCCTTCCCCCTCCCCCAACAGGCACCCTGTGAGGCAGGTGGGCTGAAAGAGCTCTGAGAGAGCTGTGACTGACCCAGGGTCACCCATCTGGCCTCATGTGGAGGAGTGGGGAATCGAACCCAGTTCTCCAGATGCTGCTCTTAACCGCTACATCAAACTGGCATTCCCTTATTCTCCAGTCACAGTGGGTAGGGTTGCCAACCCCCAGGTTGGGCCTGGAGATCTTCTGCTTTTACAACTGATCATCAGATGAAAGAGATCAGTTCTGCTGGAGAAAATGGCTGCTTTGGAAAGTGGACTCTGTGGCACTGCAGCCTGCTGAGGTTCCTCCCCCCCCCCCAACATCCTGCCCTCTCTAGGCTCCATGCATAATATCTGTAGCTATGTCCCAACCCAAAGTTACGGTAGCAACCCTAATTTGAAGGGCCAGTGTCTTCCACATGGATTATTTGCCCCAAGTTGAATGCTTTTGGGAAGTGTCTCCCCCCAGCCCCCCGCTTCCCCACAGGATCACAGTGTGTTTGTTCTCAAAGGGGAGCGGTGGCACAGTGGGTATATCCCACTGTCTTAACATCCGAACTGTGTTAGTTTGAGCCCCGCGCTGGTGTGAGCTGCCAGCCTGTTGTCCCCAGCTCATCGTCCACCCAGTGATTCGAAAGCTTCGGCGAGTAGATAAAATGTGAACTACTCCTTAGAGAGGGTGGGCACACCAATCTCCCTTGTGGGAGGGTGTTAGCTGACGGTCGGGACGTCCTGGTCGAGGTTCGGAAAAGGCGGAAGAACTTCTCGGCTACAAAATCTCTGCGGTGGATGTTTCTGGCCAGGAGGTGGCAGTGTGGCGATTGACATACGGGTCCTGAAGCCTCGTCGAGAAGCAGCCGTTCGGAAAATGACTGAGCCAAGTCAGAAGACGTTTACACCGTGCAGTGATGACGGCGTGTGCAATTAAATGAATATATGTTGCTTCCCTATCCCCTATGAACATTGTTAGTCCCCTGTCTAAAATGTGTAACTGTAAATCGCTTTGAGCCGACTGGGGAAAGCGATTAATAAATTGAAAAGTATGATGATGATGATGATGATGATGATGATGATGATGATGATGATGATGATGATGATGTACCTCTGGGGGTTTCCCTGGCTTTTCTTCAGTCTTTCTCAAACATGCTTTGCTTTGAAGTTATGGGAAAGATCACAGTAAAATCAGGATGGCTTGGGGGTGGGGGGGATTTTGACTTTCTGCCATTTTCCCTGACACTGTCCCCACAGGGGAAGGGGCTTATATTTACTTTTAAAATCAGCACTAGAATATCATTATATTGATACACCATTGGTGCAGCAGGTTCTCTGAATTTCCAGCTTTCATTTAAAAAGTAAGTCCCTATGTCTTTCCCTTGCAGAAATACAAGGAAAAGAACACATCTTCATGTGGGAGGGGACTAGAGACTTACTTTAAAAAAAAAAGGAAGCTGGGAATCCAAAGAAGATGCTACATATATCAGTACAACTGCATACCAAATACAATAATATTCTAGTGCCAATTTTTTAATTAAAAAATTGCAAAAGCCCTGTAAGCTCAGGGGTGGGGTGGCCACTTCCTTGCGAATGAAGCAGGGAAATAGTGAGGAGGCCTGCTGTGAAGAAACCACACCAACAGCAGAGAAACCACAAAATCCCATCCCTGTGTGGAAGACACCCTTTGTCTTCACATGTTCATATCTTCATTTCCCGCCTAAGGGAACAGAAGAAGCGGTCGGGTTAGAACGGATAAAAGGAAGTACTTCTTCACCCAAAGAGTGATTAACACATGGAATGCACTGCCACAGGAAGTGGTGGCGGCTACAAGCATGGACGGCTTCAAGAGGGAATTAGATAAGCATATGGAGCAGAGGTCCATCAGTGGATATTAGCCACAAGGTTTAGATAGGGGCTCTGGGGCAAGTGATGCTCTGTCTTCTTGGTGCTTGGGGGGGGTCAACAGTGGGAGGGCTTCTAATGTCCTGGCCCCACTGCTGGACCTCCTGATGGCACTGGTATTTCTGGCCACTGTGTGACACAGAGTGTTGGACTGGATGGGCCTTTGGCCTGATCCAACATTGGCGTCTCTTATGTTCTTATGTTCTTAAGAACGTATGAGCCTTGTTGGATTAGTCCAATAGTCCACCTAGTTCAGCATCCTGTCTCACACAGTGGCCAGCCTGCTCCTCTGGACAATCAACAACAGGGCATCGAGGCTGAGGCCTTCCCCTGATGTTGCCTCCTGGCACTCGGATTTAGAGGCTTAGTGCCTCTGAAAGTGGAGGCTCCCCTCAGTCACCGCGGCTAATAGCCACTGCTAGACTTATCCTCCATGAATCTATCTAATCCCCCTTTAAAGCTGTTTATTCCTCTTGGCTGGAACTGGGTCCAAGTCCATGATGGAAGAGTACTGCCTTCCTTGTCTAGGGTTGCCAACCTCCAGGTGGCACCTGAAGATCCTCCTCTACTGCAGTTGATCTCCAGAAAACCAAGACAAGAACATTAGAACATAAGAGACGCCAATAATGTTGGATCAGGCCAAAGCCCCATCCAGTCCAACACTCTGTGTCACACAGTGGCCAGAAATACCAGGTGCCATCAGGAGGTCCACCAGTGGGGCCAGGACATTAGAAGCCCTCCCACTGTTGACCCCCCCCCAAGCACCAAGAAGACAGAGCATCACTTGCCCCAGAGCCCCTATCTATACCTTGTGGCTAATGGCCACTGATGGACCTCTGCTCCATATGCTAATCTAATTCCCTCTTGAAGCCGTCCATGCTTGTAGCCACCACCACTTCCTGATCAGTTCCCCTGGAGAGAACAGCTGCTTTGGAGTGTGGACTCTATGGCATTATACCCTTCCCCTCCCTAACCCCACTCTCCCCAGTCTCTCCCCACTTTTGGAACAGCTTACAGTTTGGTGTAGTGGTTAAGTGCTTAAGTACTTGGACTCTAATCTTGGAGAACCAGGTTTGATTCCCCGTTCACTTGCACCTGCTGGATGACCTTGGGCCAGTCACAAGTTCTCTCAGAGCTGATCTTGAAAAAAGAGCAGTTTCTGAAAGAGCTCTCTCAGCCCCACCTTCCTAACAGGGTGTCTGTTGTGGGGAGAGGAAGGGAAAGGAGTTTGTAAGCCGCCCTAAGACTCCAAGTGAAGGGTGGGGTATAAATCCAGCTGCCGCCGCCCCCTCCTCCTCCTCCTCTTCTTCTTCTCCTCCTCTTCCTCCTCCTCCTCCTCCTTCTCTTCCTCCCACAAAAACAGACACCCTTTGAGATAGGTGGGGCTTTTCCCAACCCAGACCTGGTCACCTTCCTTCCTTCCTTGGTGAACGTGTTTGTTTGAACTGTCTATTATTATTTTAACTTAACAACATTTGGAATCCACACAAAGCCACTTTATATGGAATAAGACCTAGGGTTGCCTGCTCTGGGTTTGGAAATCCCTGGAGATACATGGGTGAGGCCTGGGGAGGGTGGGGTTTATAGAGGGGCAGAACCTCCACGGGGTAAGATGCCATAGAGTCCACCCTCCAAAGCAGCCATTTCCTCCGGCGGAACTGATCTTCTCTGCCGTCTGGAGATCCGTAGTAATTCCAGGAGGGATTTACAGGCCCCATCTGGAAGCTGGCAACCCCAGATAAGACCATTGCTCTATGGACACCAGAATTGTCTATCCTGACTGGTGGGGGCTCTCCAGGATCTTTCATGGAGGTCTTTCACTCACATCCAGTCTGACCTAATCCTGCTACACCCGTTTGGTGCAGTGGTTAGGAGCGCCGACTCTAATCTAGGAAAGCTGGGATCGATTCCCCACTCCTCCACATGCAGCTGCTGGGTGACCTTGGGCAAGCTACATTTCTTTCAGAGCTGTTCTGTCGCGAGCAGTTCTCCAAAGAGCTCTCTCAGCCACACCTAGCTCACAGGGTGTCTGTTGTTGGGAGAGGAAGGGAAGAGGGGACCCTAAACTGCTCTGAGATTCTGAGTGAAGGGCAGGGTATGAATCCAATGTTCTCCTCTTCTAATGGCAAGTGCCGGGGATCGAACCTGGCACCTTCCTTCTAATGGCAAGTGCCAGGGATCGAACCTGGCCCCTTCTACATGCCAAACAGATGCTTTGCCCAAGAGCCCTTCCCTTGAAAACCTCCCCAGGGAAGTGAGCAGAAGAATCGGGAGTCCACCTGTCTTCCCTTCCCATCCCTTTTCCAAGAACGGGACTCCCGCCTTGTGCAGAAGAGATCAACCTTGACCTTCATGAATCTTTCAGCTGCCCCCTTCGGGGTTCTGGCACAACCGAAATAGAAGGCGCTGGCTCAGCACATTCCTCTCCCTCCCTCCACAGCTCGCCCTCGTCCGCCGAGGCGCTCACCTTCCCCAACAGTTTGCTCTGAAGCCCTGGCAGGTTTTGAATATTCACAAACCTCCACCGGCGCTTTCCCTCCTCCTCCGCTTCTGTCAGCCTCGCTGGCCCCGCTGGCCGAAAGGGGGGGGGGGAGAGAAAACCCGGCTATTAATGTGCATAGCAGAGCGGAGAGGACCGAGTTAAATTTGTATTCAGAAGCAGATAAAGGCAGTGGGTAACATCCTTGCATGCTGATGATTTCTTAAGCCCTGTAGCCATGCGGGAACGCAGGATTGCATAGCCAGCAGCACACCCCACATATAATAGCTTCCCAGTAGCTCTTTGTTCAGCCGGTGAAATGAGAGGCGGCTCGCAAGCGGCAGCAGAAAGTGCAAACCGCAGGGACCTTCTGGCCTTCGGAAGCGAAAGCCCCCTTGAAATGGATGGGGTTGGTAAAAGAGCGGGCTTTTCTGGGCCAGCCTATGCAGGCCCGTAGCCAGGATTTTGTGGCTTGTGGGAGAATTTTTTTTCCTGGTGGGGCTGAAGTTCTCAGTACAGAAAGAAAAGCCATTGAGCCAATAGAAAGCTGTTACCAGGCTAGATCTCTGAATTGTGAGCTGTCCACCACTTTAGATGACAGTTCTCAGCAGCTGCAAGTTAATAACTCCTGCCGGCCTAAGCAACAATTCTGGGAACACGCAGGCAGGTGGGGGTGATGACTTCTATAGTCAAGCAAGCTAACACTTCCGCAGAAAAATTATCTTAAAGGGGACCACTTTCTTGACACAGAGTTAGAAGGGATCCTAGAGGTCACCTACTCCAACCCCCTTGCTCAGTGTGGGAATTAGTCAACTCCAGCACCCCACTCTGCTTAAAGGAGCTCATGACTTAGAAAAATGTTTTTAAATGATTGGAATAAGCATTTACAGGTGGAGTTCTTGTGGGGCTGCGCCTTTAACAAAGGGGGTGGAGCCCCCAAATGCCCCACTGTAGCTATGCGCCTGCTATGGTTCTGAGAAAGGGCAGAAGGGATGCAGAATGTGGTGTGTATTTGGTAGAGTTTCCAGCCTCCGGGTGGTTATAAATGGAACAAAAGTTCCTGTGATCAGTTTACTAATATACTTTCCAATACTCTATCAATCTTCCTCGCTTAATTTAATCATGCTTAATACTCGCAGTCATAATCATATAAATATCATAATCATATCCAAATAATCACATACAAATGTTCAAATATGAGCATCAAACCAGTGCTTCAAATGGTACTCCAAGGTAAGGACACCACATAATTCCTGGAAAGAATCCTCAGAAAAAAAATCTCACAATCCCAGGACTTCGCCACTTTTTCGATATGCATATGTCGTAATCCACTTTCCAGGACTTGTGCAGTGTCCCTACCTTGGTGTACCACGATGCATCATTCTACTGGGGAGACTCCCGGGACTTCGCCACTTTTCCGATATGCGTATGTCGTAATCCACTTTCCGGGATTTGTGCAGTGTCCCTACCTTGGTGTACCATTTGAAGGACTGGTTTGATGCTCATGTTTGAAAATCTGTATGTGATTATTTGTGTATGATTATGCTATTTATATGATTATGACTGTGAGTATTAAGCATGATTAAATTAAGCAGGGAAGATTGATAGAGTACTCAAAAGTATATTAGTAAATTGATTGTGGTAGCTTTTGTTCTACTTGTAGCCATTCGTTTCCGTGATCCTCTCTCTTCCATTTAACCTCCAGGTGGTGCCTGGAGATCTGCTATTACACCTGATCTCCAGGTGACAGAGATCAGCTGGAGAAAATGGCCACTTCGGAAGGTGGACTCTGTGCATATTATACACCACTGAAGTCCTTCCCCTCCCCAAACTCTTCCCTCCTCAGCCTCTACCCACAAAATCTCCAGGTAGTTCCCAACCAGGAACTACATATTGTATTGGCCAAGTTTCTTAGTCTTAGCTTTCCTGTTTTGTTTTTAAGGCAAATAACTAGCAATGCCTTGAGCCTATACAGGTCAGGATGAGACCAGGGTTCCATTTTGAAAGCATCCATCTCTGTTTCTGGAGGCTGCAGAAGTTTCCAGTGGAGTCAGCTCTAAGTGATTTATTTTATTACTTTTTTACATGACACATAGTCTGCCATGGACTCAAGGTGGATTACGCAGAGGGAGTCAATACAATTGACAGGATGGGACATTCAATAAAACAACAAAATAGGATATGGGCTGTACAACCAACCAGATATCTAAAACAAAAACAAAACTAAAGCAAGGCATACATGTTAACATCTGAAGAAAGGGGGCCACAAAGAAGAAAAAGACAAAATGGTGCAAAGGAAAAGGAATTGTTAATAATTATACAACCCCTACTTCTGTTCAAGTGTATTTTGTTGCTCAGTCACACAGTCGAGTCCGTGACCCCATGGACCACATCACACCAGGCCCTCCTATCTTCCACTGCCCTCTGGAGTCTGCTCAATTTCATGTTCGTTGCATCGATAACACTGTCTAAGCATCTCATCCTTTGCTGTCCCCATCTTCTTTGACCTTCAATCTTTCCCAGGGTCTTCTCCAGGGAGTGCTCCCTTCTCATTTGGTGGCCAAAGTATTTGAGCTTCAGCTTCAGTATCTGGCCTTCCAGGGAACAGTCAGGGTTGATTTCTTTTAGGATTGACTGATTCGATCTCTTTGCAGTCCAGGTGACTCTCAAGAGTCTTCTCCAGCACCATAATTCGTATGCATGGAAAGAATACTAAAAAGAATCCAGAAGATCCCCCCTGACGAATCTGCATGCGAAACATGTAGGGGTTGTATAGTAATTAAAGGTTCCTTTCCCTTTTCACCCTTTCATCTTTCTACACGTGTTAACATGACACATAACTGGATAGAAGATTACATAGAAGAATTTGCAGCAAACGAGGCTTCAGTTTTGACTAGTTTGCAGAAAGCCAGAAGACTGGGAGCCAGTTTGGTGTAGTGGTTAAGTGTGCGGACTCTAATCTGGGAGAACCGGGTTTGATTCCCCACTCCTCCACTTGCACCTG
>NW_015165265.1:720265-736603 GCF_001447785.1 Gekko japonicus | reverse complement strand
GCCCCACCTCCCTCACAGGGTGTCTGTTGTGGGGAGCGGAAGGGAAAGGAGTCTGTAAGTTGCTCTGAGACACCTGTGGGTAGTGAAGGGTGGGGTATAAATCTAATCTCTTCTTCTTCTTCTGGGAGCCTTTTGGACCTCTTCAGGCAGACCATTCCCCAAGGTGGAGGCCACAATGGAGAAGGCACATGTACACGGGCAATTGTTGACTTTGCCCATGCATCAGGGTCTTCTCCAGGGAGTGCTCCCTTCTCATTTGGTGGCCAAAGTATTTGAGCTTCAGTTTCATTATCTGGCCTTCCAGGGAACAGTCAGGGTTGATTTCTTTTAGGATTGACTGATTTGATCTCCTTGCAGTCCAAGGGACTCTCAAGGGTCTTCTCCAGCACCATAGTTCAAAAGAATCTATTCTTCGGCGCTCGGCCTTCCTTATAGTCCAACTCTCGCAGCCATACATGACTACTGGGAATACCATTGCTTTGACCATGCGGATTTTTGTTGGCAGGGTGATGTCTCTACTTTTTATCATGCTGTTTAGGTTCACCATCGCTTGTGTGACTGAACAACAACAACCTCAGATGAACGATGATGTCATGGCAGAGCATAGATCCAGGTGGGCAGTTGAGTTGGTCTGAAGCCGTAGAACAAAGTTTGAGTCCATGGGCACCTCTAAGGCCAACAAAGTTCGATTCAAGGTATGTGTGTGTGCACATGAAAGCTCATACCTTGAATAAAACCTTGTTGGCAGGACATAGCAGGAGATACCATCTGCTCTCTCACTCACTTTTCCTTGAGGCAGAGGGGAGCATCATGATTCCCCCCCCCTTTTGCCCTCACAATAACCCTTATAAGGTAGGCTAGGCTGAGAGAGAACAGCCGGTCCAAACCCAGAGCAAAGAGCTTTTACACTTGACTATGGATTTGAACGTAGGTCTTTCCGCTGATCGTGAATCTCATCTGTCCATAAAATGCAAATTGCAGGCTCCCGTAGCCTCAGTTTGCCTGCCTCGAGGTCATGCGGGGAAGGTAGAGCTGGTTTAACCCTTCAACCTCCACTGAATTTCAGTATTCAGAACATGATTCCCTTGCTTACTTATTAATGTTTTGAAGGAGGGAATGTGTGTTTAAAACACGTCTCTTTTAGTATACTAATAGATGAGCGGCGGAGCCAGTTTTGAGTAGCAAAACCCAGTCGAGCTTGAAGGGTTCAGTGCCTCTCTGCGGGGCTCTGTGGCCAACTGAGACTGTGCAAGCCTTCCATTGACATGTTGTTTTATTTTACGAAACTGATACCCCATCTTTCTGCTGCAATAAGGGCCATCGAACGGATGGACAAAGATGTGTGGTCACATGAACTCATGAAGCTGCTTTATACTGAATCAGGCCCTCGGTCCATCAAAGTAAGTGCTGTCTACTCAGACTGGCAGTGGCTCCCTGGGGTCTCAGGCAGAGGCATAAGAACATAAGAACTTAAGAACATAAGAACATAAGAACATGAGAGATGCCAATGTTGGATCAGGCCAAAGGCCCACCCAGTCCAACACTCTGTGTCACACAGTGGCCAGAAATACCAGGTGCCATCAGGAGGTCCACCAGTGGGGCCAGGACATTAGAAGCCCTCCCACTGTTGACCCCCCCCAAGCACCAAGATGACAGAGCATCACTTGCCCCAGAGTCCCTATCTATACCTTGTGGCTAATAGCCACTGATGGACCTCTGCTCCATATGCTTATCTAATTCCCTTTTGAAGCCGTCCATGCTTGTAGCCACCACCACTTCCTGTGGCAGTGAATTCCAAGTGTTAATCACTCTCCATGCATAATCTTATAAACCTCAATCATGTCACCCCTCAGTCGTCGTTTCTCCAAGCTAAAGAGCCCTAAGCGCTTTCCCATCACCTGCTCCTTTTAACTGGAGATGCTGGGGATTGAACTTGGGACCTTCTGCACACCAAGCAGATGCTCTACCACTGAGACATAGCCCCTCATCTGCTAAAACTTTTAGCCCATCATGCAAGCCACCACTCTGGCTCTCTTTTAGGCATGTATTGTTTTTTCCCTGCTTGCCCAAATGGACAAGATTTATTAGTATTTTTTAAAAAGTTATATAAAACAAACAAAAAAGAGCAATACGCTTCAAAATATCCAGCCATTGTCTCGTTCATAACATCTTTAGATACACAATTCCCTTTTTTCCTTTGTTAATCTGTAGTCCACAACAAATATCATTAAGTAAAAATCTGTTCCCAATGTACAGTTCATTTTTTCTACATCCTATCTGCTATAACTATTATTAATCAATTTTATAACAATAAAAATATAAAAGGGAAAAAACCCAGGTATTTCAATTCAGCAATTTGACCGTTCAAATTTGATCACATATTTCTTATATAATATCAATCTAGTCCCTTGAAGATATTCTTTCATATTTTTGGCATTATTAGCTTTCAAAATCCCATTTGCTTGCAGACCTATTTTTAATTCCTTGAATTTGGATCCTGGCTGTCCCACACAGAGAGGAGGTCTGTACAATCCTGCCCCTCCCTCGTACACTTTAAATATCCACAGTCTGCATTTCTGGCAAGAAAGGTGGTTATTCATTTCTGGTACACATTACCATTCAGGACGTTTCCACCTCTGATTGGCCCAGGGCTCTCCAGGGGTGGAGCCTCTTACTGGGTTACTGACGTTTTAAAAACAGGGACAGACCGGTCCTCTCACTGACAAGAGACATTTCCTGGTAGGCTGCTGCCTTAGAGGGCCAGGAACACGCAGATCCAAGTCTCAGCAGTGATGCCACTTGGCTCAGGTCCTACTAGTCTGCTGGAGGGCACCAATACTACTGGGTAGCACCTAGGGTTGCCAACCTCCAGGTAGCACCTGGAGAGCCCTCATTATTACAGCATATCTCCAGAGGATCAAGATCAGTTCCTCTAAAGAAAATGGCTGCTTTGGAGGGTGGACTCTATGGCATTATACCCTGCTGAGGTCCCTCCCCTCCCCAAACCCTGCCCTTCCCTGGTTCCACCCCCCAAAGTCTCCAGGTGTTTCCCAACCCAGATCTGGTAGCCCTAGTAGCACCACAGCTCTAGTTTGTAGCACCACAGGGGGCCATTTAGCTTGGCTTAAGAACATACAAAGAGCCCTGCTGGATCAGACCAGTGGTCCATCTAGTCCTGTCTCACACTGTGGCCAGCCAGTTCCTCTGGACAGCCAACAACAGGGCAGAGAGGCCAAGGCCCTCCCCTGCTATGCCTCCTGGCCTGGCCCGTAGCCAAGGTGGGGCATTTGGGAACAGAGCCCTACCCTCCATGAGCCCTGCACCACTACCTGAGGATGCCAGACACCACCAGACACCCCCACCACCACCCCAGTGTGCCTAGCCCAACAGCAGCAGCAGCAAAGCTGGGGAAAGAAAGGGAAGCCGCCCTGCAGCTTCTGGTCAATTTCACTCTGGCTGATCAGCTGTTAGGTTTAACAGCTGATCTGTGGGGAGTGAAACTGACCAGAAGTGGCAAGGCAGCTTCCCTTTCCTTCCCCAGACTCCCTGTTGCTGCAGGGGGCTGGGGATGGAAAGGAAAGCTGCCCTGCTGTTTCTGGTCAGTTTCACTCCTTGACCAATAGCTATTAGGTCTAACAGCTGATTGGAGGGGAGCAAAATACAATTCAGGTTTGAACAGCTGCAATTCATGTTTATTTTGTTTTTTATTTGAACTTATGTCTGCCCCACAAGCAAAAAATACGCCCCAAAAGCAAAACAATCCTGGCTATGGGCCTGCTCCTGGCTCTGGGATTCAGAGGATTAGTGCCTCTGAATGTGGAGGATAAGAACATCAGAAGAGCCCTGCTGGATCAGACCAGTGAGGGTCCATCCAGTCCAGCATATCCTGTCTCACACAGTGGCCAACCAGTTCCTCTGGAGGGCCAACAATAGGGTATAGAGGCTGAGGCTTTGCCCTGATGTTGCCTCCTGGCTCTGTCCTCTCAGTCATCATGGCTAGTAGCCACTTGTCATGATTTGGGCTGTGCCACCAGAAGCCTACTAAGCCCAGGGAGCCTGGCTAGCAGTAGGTGAGGCTGGGCCTACAACTCCCAGAAGCCCCTGAGAGGTTTTGAAGCCAAAATTGACCAATAGCAAAAGAGGAGGGCTTGGAATAAAAGATCTGGTGCAGCAGGAAAAGCTGTTCTTCTTCCCAGGGAACAGGGCCAGGAGAGGCTGCTGCGGGGAAGAGACCCTCATCCTGAAGGAAGGGTGAGTAGTCTAGTGCCACTTGGAACAGTGAGCTGGGACAGTATATATTTAGACGCGTTACAGCATTTGATTTCTTTTCTTTTCACCCACTTACTGTTATTATTCTGCACCTTGTTGTTTGACCTCCTATAAAATAAACTATTTTTATTGTTCACTCTGCCTGGTCCTCATGCCTATTATTCGGCCAAAAGGGAGGTCAGAAGGTCTTGGGAGGGTGCTCTGAGCCTTCTCAAGGGAACCTGGAACCAGAGTGGTGGCAGCATCAGGTGACACCCCACCTGAGCAGTGACACCACTCATAGACATCCTCCATTAATCTATCTCTGGGATTGTGTTTCAGGTTGGTGCTCCGGGACTGTGTTTCCCATTCTTCTTCTGGCTAAAAGGAGGTGGGACAGGCAGGGAAGCTCTCTTCCTCTCTCAGATCTTAGCCAGTTTGGTGAAGTGGTTAAGTGTGCGGACTCTAATCTGGGAGAACCGGGTTTGATCCCCCACTCCTCCACTTGCACCTGCTGATGTGACCTTGGGTCAGTCACAAGCTCTGGCACAGCTGTCCTTGAAAAAGAGCAGTTTGTGTCAGAGTTCTCTCAGCCCCACCCACCTCACAGGGTGTCTGTTGTGGGGAGGGGAAGGGAAAGGAGTTTGTAAGCCGCTCTGAGACTCCAAGTGAAGGACGGGGTATAAATCCAATCTCTTCTTCTTCTTCTTCTTGCTGACGTCCACTTAGGAACATATGAGACTGCCAATGCAGAGGCTGTTCTACTAGCAAGATTTGCAGGTGTGCTTCCTTGCTGATCTTGCACCGGTCATCTGTTCATACCCAGTTTGCACTTTCTGAGAGTGCAATTTGTCATGATAACCTCAACCTGAGCCCAGAGGGACATTCTGTTCCAGAAATGGTACTGGGAAATCTGAGGAAGATCATCGCCAAATGCTGCTTCATGCTCACCCAGTGCTCCTTGCCCCGCATCCTGAGATCCACTGAAAGAGGCGGCCCCCGTCATTTTATTTATTTTTATTATTTATGTTTTGTATTTTTATTCCGCCCACCCTGGACCGGGCTCAGGCCGGATCACAGCAGATTCATGTACGTTAAAGACCTTTAAAATTCTATCTCCTGGATATTGAACCCCTCTTAAATTGTCTCATATGTTTTCTAAGTGTGCTTCATTGTGCTGGAAAAGGTGTGGAGAAGTTTCGTTTGAGCATTGCTGGTGGAGGTGCAAGGTTACCACAGCATTTGGGGAACAGATTTTAAATCGGATATCTATTGTGACTGGTTTTAATATACCTATGGAACCAGAACTCTGGCCAGATCTAGGTATACCAAAATCTACCAGTGCTCCATCACTGGAGGTGGCCTGACAAAGTCCTGAAAGGAAACGGATGGGAACCTGGGCCATCCGTCGCCACACCTCTTAGCAACTGTGTTTTGTGGACATCTATCTCCTCTTAGTTTTGTGGACATTTATTAACTGTTAGGGATTTGTTGAACTGTATTGGACTATTTACATTGCTGTCTTTGGAATGGATCTGGAATGGATTATTTAGAGTAAAGGTAAAGGTTCCCTTGCTTGAAAGCCAGTCGAATCCGACTCTAGGGTTGCGGTGCTCATCTCCGTTTCAAAGCCGAAGAGCCAGCGCTGTCCGAAGATGTTTCCGTGGTCATGTGGCCGGCATGACTAAACACCAAGGCGCACGGAACGTTGTTACCTTCCCACCAAAGTGGTACCTATTTATCTACTTGCAATTTCTTGCTTTCGAACCGCTAGGTTGGCAGGAGCTGGAACTAGAGATGGGAGCTCACTCCATCATGCGGCACCCGGGTCTCGAACTGCTGAACTACTGACCTTCCACAGCCTGCAGTTCAGCGTCTTAACCACTTGAGCCACCGCAGCTTCTTATTTAGAGTACTACACTGTTAATATAAGAATGTTTTGAATCTAGTGTCAAGTATTCTTGGGTACAGTGTTACAGTTTTTGACTGTTGTTATAGGCAGAACAGTATTGATTGCAGGAAAAACAGCTACAGCTGCTAAATGGAGAAACAAGGCAGGGCCTTCCATAAATATGTGGCATAACAAGATATGGAATCTATATATAATGGGCAAAAATCACTGATCAAATAACTCAGAATAATATGGATGGGGACAATGGTCCCTCTAAGCTGTGGAGTCCTGTGAGCAAAAATTCTACTTTGTGAGCTCCTGGCATTAAAGTTGTGAGCGAGCGATTTGGCTACTGCATTAATGAGTTTGCTCGGGAGCCACCCTTCCTGAGCCAAGACAAAAATGGGTGAGCCGGAGGCTAAAAAACTATGAGCTAGCTCACACTAACTCAGCTTAGAGGGAACACTGGATGGGGCTATGTACTCCAAATTTGTAGCAAATTGGTTTCCTGGATCAGGTTATTTAGCTTCTCACAATGTGATTCCTAAAAAATTGGTTCATATGAACTTGCTTAATATCTGACATTAAAAAGGTTGTAAGATATGTTTGGTAGTTGGTTGATTTAAATTTGGTGTTTTGATCCACTCCTCTAATGCAACATAAGAGAGAAGCATTTTTGTAAGACATTCCATGCATCTTATATGTTCAATATCTTGCCTTTCACAAGGGTGTACGATACTAATGTGTTCTTGTTTTGTACATATCTTATAATAAACGCAATAATTTTTTTTTTAAAAAAAGACTGGAACATGGTAAGACAGCTCGGCAGATCTTCTTGAACAAAAATGAAGAGCAAAATCTGGGGGGGGAGGACCTCATTCAGATGAAAGACACGACAAACTCAACCGCAAAAAAAATAAAATAAAGACAAACAGGCTCCTAGAGGAGGGAAACATTAAAGTATGGAAGTCTTCACAAGGTAGATAAGGATTCCCTGTTGCTCAGAGTCTAATTTTAGATCAAGTACCCGAGAGGTGTTCTGTTCCAACTGGGGGAGACAACAATCCATCTGAGTCTAATAGCTGAGAAATGCGGGATAGATTTGATTCAGTAAAAAAAAAAGATCATAATAGTTCCTTTGGGGTCTCGGGGATGTTGAAAAGATTGCAAGCCATCCCTCCCCCCTCTGGTTATGGGCACAGGAAAGGATTCTCTGGTTTTCTTGTTCCCTGCATTCTTTGATAGGAACAGAGAGAAATCAAAACCAACAGGGCAATCAAAATATAAAGGGGGAAAGGCTGGTGCACGGTTATACAGAGAGAGAAGCCGTTTGCAGGAAAACTTGCTTCCCCTACATATACAGAGAGAGAGAGAGAGAGAGAGAGAGAGAGAACCCGGCTATATGGCTTTGCAGAAATGCAAACAAAAATCGGGAGCTGGCAAGAAGTGTAGTTCAGCACAAAGATGTAGAAGAACAAATAAGTGAATGGGCTATAGCAGAAAGACAAAAGGTGGGATTCTCAAGAAATGGGACCAGAACCAACGGGGAAGGTCGGACCAGAAGCAACGGGTGGAAATTAAATCAGAAGAGTTTTCAGCTAAACATTAGGAAGAACTTCCTGACAGTTAAAGTGGTTCCTCAGTGGAACAGGCTTCCTCTGGAGGTGGTGGGCTCTCTTTCTTCTGAGGTTTTCAAACAGAGGCTTGATGGCCATCTGACAGCCATGCTGGATTCTGTGAACTTAGGCAGTTCATGAGAGGGAGGGCAGGAAGGGTTGCCTCAGTGCTCGGTTCTTGTGGTTCTTTGTACGCCCAGGGAAATGCTGATTGCCATTTTGGGGTCAGGAGGCAATCCTTGGCATGGAACAGCGGTCACTGCAGGTGTGGAGGGGGAGGTATTTGTGAATTTCCTGCCTTGTGCAGGGGGTCGGACTAGATGACCCTGGAGATCCCTTCCAGCTCTATGATTCTACGACTGCAAATGAGGCCCAAACGACATGGGACAGCTCAAGCCCTAATCATACCTAAAGGGATGAATGGGGCATGTAATAAAGGACACTGAAGGGCTAGGTGTAAGAAAGGAGCCAAGCTAGGGTTGCCAACTTCCAGGTGGTGTCTCCAGGTGAGTGACAGAGATCATTGGGAGAGAATGGCCACTATGGAAGGTGGACTCTATGGCATTCTACCCCACTGAAGGCCTTCCCCTCCCCAAACCCCACCCTGCTCAGGATCCGCCCCAAAATCTCCAGGTATTTCCCAACCCAGAGATGGCAACCCTAAATCACACATTTCTTAGCTGCTGTCCTCCTTCTTGAAGTTCCCCCCGAGCTCCGACTCCGGCTTGGGAATGCCAAGGGCCTCGGAATCTGTAACAGTTTGCACAGCAAAGACCAGAAGGTTGCCAACTTGAGGCTGCGAAATTCCTGGAGATTTGGGGGTGTGGCCTGCAGCAGGCAGAGTTTGGGGAGGTGCGGGGGTGCAGCAGGGATATGATGCTGTAGAGAATCTGCCATTTCCTCCAGGGGAACTGATCTCTGTTGCCCAGACATCAGTTGAATTCCCGGAGATCTCCAGGCCCCACTGGGAGGTTGGCATTCAGCAAGCCCAGAAGCCCCCCCCCCAATTTCTCTAATCCCCATGCAATCCACAGCGAAGGCGAGCCCATCAGTGAATTGGCCAGCTGAGATCCTTGATGTCAGAAGGAAGCACACGCCCCTTTCCCATCTGTGTCTCCCCCCCCCATTGCCTGCAAGCACTCCCACCACAGATGCTTCCCAGCACCAGGGGTCATTTCATAGAAAGAGAGGTGCAGGAGCTCATTAGCATAACTTGTTAGCATAACTCATTTGCATATGCCACACCCCCTGACATCACCGGAAGTGTGTCAGAAGGCAACACCCACCGCTCAGGCTCCACTGTTGTTGTTGTTCAGTCGCACAGTCGAGTCTGTCTCTTCGCGGCCCCCATGGACCAGATCTTGCTGACTGCTGTCTCCTCATCAGCCACTGTTCCCTTGTTGGGAAGAGGTGGCATCTGACACATCCCTTAGTGAGGGAGAGGCTGCTGCTGAGGAGGGGGGGGACGTGGCCAGAGTCCAAGACTCCAGCTGACCAAATGAAAGCGACCCTCCAGAGCACTGAACTTGGGGGAGACATTCAACCGAACTAAATCGTCGAATCACTCCTGGATAGGTCCTAAACAAGGCAGCTCACTTCAAGGCTCCTTTCCGATCTGCAGAGAGGTCTATTTGCCTATTTGCTTTTTAATTCTTTTCTTTTTTAAAAAAATAATTATATCATGCCAAAACTTTCAGCCAAATGGCTTCCAGGGCAGCTTCCTCATAAAAATGAGGGATGATCATCATTAGATCAATGAATGATCATCAATAGTTAACCAGCAGCATAAAAATAGCTATTAAAATATCATGTCAATCCATAAAAGCCAGTGACCAAAAGAGTAAAACAGTCAAATGAATTAAAAATAATCAATTGGGTGGGGGAGGGGGGGGAAGCTGGCATGAAACAGATTTTTCCCCCTCTCCTAAATAAAGATGTGACTTCCTTAAGTCTTTTGAGGGTCTCTATTGAGGGAGAGCCAGTGTGGTATAGTGGTTAAGAGCAGTGGACTTGAACCTGGAGACCCAAGTTTGATTCCCTGCTCCTCTCTCAGAGCTCAATCAGTCCCACCTGCCTCACAAGGTACCTGGTGTGGGGAGAGGAAAGGAAGGCGATTGTAAGCTGCTTTGAGACTCTTTAGAGTAGAGAAAAGCAGGGAATAAAACCTTCTTCTTCCTCCTCCTCCTCCTGCTGCTGGGTGACCTTGGGCCAGTCAGAGTTCTCTCAGAACTCTCTCAGCCCCACCTACCTCACAAGGTGCCTGTCCTGGGGAGGTGAAAGGAAGGACTACTGTAAGCTGCTTTGAGACTCCTTAAGGTAGAGAAAAGTAGGGTATAAGAACCAGATCTTCTTTTTTCTCCCCTCATGAACAGGCCAAGGTGATTCTGGAAGCATCTCACTGAAGCCATCCGCCATCTCTGGAATCTGAGGGTTCAGTCTATGGATGCCCTGACCTGGATTGTCTAATTTCATCAGATCTCAGAAGCTAAGCAAAGTGTCCCTGGCTAGTATTTGGACTGGGAACCACCAAGGAAGTCCAGGATTGCTACACTGAGGCCCCTGCCACATGGGGGGGGGGATTGCTGCGGGCAAAGTGCGGCTTTTGAAAGCCACTCCAAAAGAGACACATGGCGGCGGGATCACACAGATCCCCTGAGCTTCCCCCCCGGGCCGAAAAGGGGCGGGGGGGGGGGGGAGCCACTGAAGAAAGAGCGAGGAAGCCGAACTGCGCATGTGTGCGCTTGTGCAATTCGGCCAGGAGCCGGGATTGCTACCGAAGACGAGCGCGCCGGCGATCCCACAGCCGCACTTGCTGCAGCGTTCCAGGTAAGTCCTGCTCTTCTGCAGGTTCTTTTTTGATGCACGCTTTAGGCTTGAAGGGACGGATCGGGGACAGGTGCACGCCGATTCCCAGATGTTGCGGTGTGCTCGTGCCCATTTGCTGCGCCCCCGATCCGTCCCTCTCCCGGGCCAAAACCTTCCGTGTGACCAGGGCCTGAGTCAGGCAATGGCAAACCACCTCCGAATGTCTCCTGCCATGAAGACCCCGTGGGGCCAACGTAAGTCAGCTGTGACCAGGTGGCAACCCCCTCCCCCCCAAAAAAAAACCTTCCTGAACCTAATCCAGCCTGGCCCACCAGAGAAAAGTAGATGTACTTATGTTCTAATGATCCTGTAATAAACTAGGGGAAATATGGCCCAGTTGTTATTTGGAGGTAGTCACTAGTGGTGCAGTGGTTAGAGTGCTGGAGACCCAGGTTCAAATCTCCCAGTACCCGCTCAGGCCAAGGAAGCTAGCTGGGTGACCTTGGGTCAGTCACACACACTCAGCCTAACCTACCTCACAGGGTCGTTGTGAGGCTAAAAGTGAAATAAGCCCCTATAGGTCTCCACTGGGGAGAAAGACTAGATAAAAGCAAAGCAAATAAAATAAAAGATACATTCTTTTTTGGGGGGTATACTTTTCACTGAGCTTTATCGTTGCAAAAACTGTCATTTCATTGACCGTATATCTGAGAGAATAGCTGGGAACACAGACATCAGATTTCTTTTCACCAAATGTCATCAAGCGGTGGTGGTGATGAGGAGTTCATCCACCAACATGAATCTGACAGAACAGTTCACGTTTGCTCAGCTCTGGGCATGAGCCTTCTCCCCCACCCATTCGACTGGAGGTCAGGCCATTATGGGAAGGAGACAGGGCTACACCACTTCCTTCCTTCCTTCCTAGGACTAGTTTCCTTTTGCTGCCGCCGCTGCCTCTCTCAGCTACCTCTGTCACTCAGTTCTTCCTTTCCCTCAGTTCTTCCTTTCCTCCTCAGCCAGGTGTGGCACCTTCCCTTTTATGGGATTCCCTGGCCCCAGCCCCACCTGGCCTGTATCCAAACTCCTTCCTCCTGCTCCAACTGGGAAGCTATAAAAGCATTCCCTGGGTATGTTTAGCCTGGGAAAGGGGAGGCTTAGAGGGGGACATGATTTCAGTCTTCAAGTATTTGAAGGGCTGTCATGTAGAAGATGGAGCGGATCTATTCTCTCTTGCTCTGGATTGCAAGGCTAGATCTAATGGGTGGAAATTACAAGGGAGTCATTACCAGCTAAATATCAGGAGAAACTTCCTAACTGTAAGAGTGGTTGAGCAGTGGAACAGTCTGCCTCAGGAGGTGGTGGATGCACCTTCGCTGGATGTTTTCAAGCGGAGGCTGGACAACCATCTTTTGGGTATGTTGTAGGGCTATATTTGGGCTTTGCTCCTGCAGAGTGCAAGGGGTTGGACTAGATGACCTGCAAGGTCCTTTCCAACACTAACATTCTATGATTTTATGCTTCTTCCCTGTTCTGTTCAAGGCTGCCTCTTAGACTTCTCCTTCCTGGCTTTCCCCAAGTCTATCCTCAGCCTTGCACTTTGGCTATGTCCTTCCCTGTTCGTGCCCGGCTCCTGGCCTTGTGCTCAGTTCGGTGTAGTGGTTAAGAGCAGCGGACTCTAATCTGGAGAACCAGGTTTGATTCCCCACTCCTCCATATGCAGCCAGCTTGGGTGACCTTGGGTCAGTCACAGTTCTCTTGGAGCTGTTCTCTCAAGAGCTGTTCTCTCAGAGCTCTCTCAGCCCCACCTACCTCACATGGTGTCTGTTGTGGGGAGAGAAAGGGAAGGAGATTGTAAGCCACTCCAAGTGAGGGGGGTATAAATCCAACTCTTCTGCTTCTTCATGCCCTCAGCTGTACTGGAGCAACCTGCCTGGGTTAGGGATGCCAACCTCCTGGTGTTGACTGGAGATTTTCTGGTGTTATGACTGATCTCTGGACAACAGAGATCAGTTCCCCTGGAGAAAATGGCTGCTTTGGAGAGTGGACTCCATGGCATTATAACCTGCTGAGGCCCCTCCCCTCCCCTAACCCCGCCTTCCTTAAGCTCCACCCACAAATCTTCAGATATTTCCTAACTCAGAGCTGGCAACCCTAGCCTGGTTCCCAGCTGCCTTCCTCGCATGGGCAGCCAGGAGAACAGTCAACTCCGGGCTGGACATCAACTCCTCCCGACACTGGGGCTCCATGACTTCTCCAAGCTTTGGAGAGCTTTGTTGAGCATGCATCGTAACCTCTTCCCTTCCAGGAGCATGCAGCTGTCGCCAGTGCAAGTATGGAGAGGCATTTCTCTTTTCAGATTTCCAAAAATTATCCTCCTCCTCCTCCTCAAAATGCAGCTATATTAAGGCAGGGGTGTCGAACTCATTTGTTATGAGGGCCGGATCTGAGATAAATGAGACCTTGTCGAGCCGGGGCACGTGTGTCACAGAATGTAATGCCAGGTAGTGGAGATGTAAACTTTATAAAGGACACAAGCACAAAGGTGGGTTTTTTTTACTTAAAATAAAAACATGCTTAAACCATTAGCACTCTTGCAATATTTTGTTTATTTAACAGTGCCTGATAACGGACACCTCTTGCTCTGAATTATTGCATCAAACTGTCTGTGCTGTTGCAATCGTGAGTATGCTGTTCAGGTGTGGATCTGTACACTGCAAAACCTATGATGATGCAGCAGCAGCAGAAGTGGAAGCAGAAGCAGAAGACAGCCAGCTCCACTGCGGGCCTGATAGAAGCCCTCTGGGGGCCTGATCCGGGCCCCGGGCCTCATGTTTGACACCCCTGTACTAAGGTGTCTGTCCTCAATCAGGTTAATGAATGCACACACACGTATTCTTTCCCTGCAGAAATGTCCCAGAACAAGCCAGAAGAAGGCATTCGAGACCACTGGTGTATGGGCGATCCTGACTTTGATGCGACGCAGCCGTCGGACAGCTCTGGATGGCATGAAATGAAATATTAATGCTTCCGAGCCGAGATCTGCTGCTGAAGCAGGATAATCTTACCGCGTCTGCTAACATCTTTATGAGACTGTTCTAATCCTATTCTACAGGGAGGAGAGCAGGATACATATAAAATGATTTACTTATCCTACAGGTTTGTTCACACTCAAGAGACTGTAACAGATTGGTTTTGTGCGCACGATGAAACGGCTTCCGCCCTAGGAGTGGTGCAGCCGGGGTTTTTGATGTGGGGAGAAGTTTGTCACTAATGGGAAAACTGCCTGATCCCAAGCCCTGGATCTCACTTAGCTTCCCCTCGCTGAAAGTCTTCAAGTGGTGGGTGGATGAAGAGCAGAAGAAGAGAGAGGAGATTGGATTTATACCCCGCCCTTCACACAGAGTCTCAGAGCGGCTTACAAACTCCTTTCCCTTCCCGTCCCCACAACAGACACCTTGTGAGGTAGGTGGGACTGAGCTCTGACAGAACTGCCCTTTCAAGGAGCTCTTACAGAACTATGTCTTGCCCAAGGTCATCCAGCAGCTGAAAGCGGAGGAGTGGGGAATCAAACCCGGTTCTCCCAGATTAGAGTCCATGCTCCTAACCACTACACCAAACTGGCTCAATGAATGCCCCAAACAGCCTCACTCTACAAAGATCCCTCCCCGGCCCCTGCTTTTGCACAGTGGTGATTACGTTTCTTTGTTCCCTGGACATGACAGCCAGTTCCTCCAGCTGCCTGGATTTCTGTCAATCCCAGCTGCAAAGATTCAGACCTCTGCCCCAGACGGGAGATCTCATCTGATTGTCCTGACACCTGAGTAATGGGCCGGCAGATTGGATGTGGCAAGAGAGATTCCCCTTGCCAGCCAGGACACATCTGCAAATTGGCAGGCTTCAGTCACAGCCCCGACGGAGCCATTAGGGACAGACATCCCATCCCAGCTACACAAGCCAAGGAGAAAGGAGCTGCCACCTCCGTCCTTGCATTCCTTTGACCCAGGTCCATTGATCACATTTCTTTACACGGGAAGTGCAACTTTTTGGATCTGTGCCGCAGGGACTTGGCGTTTGCTGAAATTCTCTGGCCTCCGCTTGAAATAGGGTTGACCGGTCCCCCCTCCAAAGGATGAGGTGTAGGGCTGGCAGATATAGGTTGGGAAATTCCTGGAGACTTGGGGGGAAAGCCTGGGGAGGATATTCTACGGCTCTTTTTGTAGCAGGAACTCCTTTGCTCTTCTTACAGGAGCCACTGTAAGCTCTTGGAGGATTGGCTACATTAGGGGTGTGTCGCTTAATATGCAAATGAGTACCTGCTACAAAAAGAGCCCTTTAAACTAAACATGAGGACGAACTTCCTGACGGTTAGAGTGGTTCCTCAGTGGGACAGGCTTCCTCGGGAAGTGGTGGGCTCTCCTTCTCTGGAGGTTCTCAAACACAGGCTAGAGGGCCACCTGACAGCAATGCTGGTTCTGTGAACTTTGGCAGATCGTGAAAGGGAGGGCAGGAAGGGTTGCCTCAGTGCTTAGTTCTCGTGTGGCCCTTTCTCACACACCCAGGGAAATGTTGATTGCCACTTTGGGGTCAGGAAGGACAATTTTCCTCCAGGCTAGTTTGGCCAGGGATCCTGGAGGGTTTTTTTGTCCTCTTCTGGGCATGGAGCAGGGGTCACTGGGGTGTGTGTGGTGGGGAGAGGTATTTGTGAATTTCTTGCATTGTGCAGGGGGTTGGACTAGATGAGCCTGGAGGTCCCTTCCAATTCTATTCTTCTATGATTCGATGACAGGGACCTCAGTGGGGCACAGTGCCACAGAGTCCACCCCCCAATGCATCCATTTACTCCAGAGAGACTCATCTCTGTAGTCTGGAGGTGAGCTGTGATTCCGAGACATCTCGCGGTCCCTAATGGCTCCGTCGGGGCTGGTATCCCTATGAGAAACATGTGCATTTTGGGTGTGGGATTATTTGTTTGTTTATTTATTTATATCCCACTTTCCTCCCCTTTTGGGACTCACAGCAGCAGAAACCCTAGTGTTGCAAGGGTGGCCATTGCATGACGGAGACCTGTCTATCCATCCCCTTCATTCCTCCAAGAAGAAGAAGAAGAAGAAGAGAACAAGAGATTGGATTTACATCCCCCCCTTCACTTGGAGTTGCAGAGCAGCTTACAAGCTCCTTTCCCTCCCCCTCCCCACCACAGACACCCTTTGAGGTAGGTGGGGCTGAGAGAGCTCTGAGAGAACTGTCCTTGAGAGAACAGCTCTGACAGAACTATGGCTTGCCCAAGGTCATCCATAAGCTGCATATGGAGGAGTGGGGAATCAAACCCGGTTCTCCCAGGTTAAAGTCCGCACACTTAGCCACTATACCAAACTGGCTCTCACACCAAACAAGCTGCTAAGAGCAGCATGGGTGCCCCTCTCCCTTTGCCTTCAACACAACCGTCGTTCTCTCCTCCTTCATGTAATCCTCACAACAACAGCCCTGTGAGGTAGGTTACTGGTAGGGATGCCAGCCTCCAGGTGGGACCTGGGGATCCCCAGGAATTACAGCTCCTCTCCAGACTACAGAGGTCAGTTACCCTGGAGGAAATGGAGGCTTTGGAGGGTGGGCTCTGTGGCATTGTGCCCCCACTGAGGTCCTCCCCAGGCTCCACCCCCAAATCTCCAGGAGTTTTCCCAACCTGGATCTGGCAAAACTATCACCCACCCCTGTCGGTGGCTGGGGGGGCACCTGGCAACCCTAACTGAGAGAGATCACGCCCCCCCCCCAACTTTC
>NW_015165265.1:712839-720162 GCF_001447785.1 Gekko japonicus | reverse complement strand
CAGCCTAACCTACCTCGCAGGGCTGTTGTCCTGAGGAGAATGCGGAGAAGGATGCTGCAGACCACTTCGGGTCGGCATGGGGGAGGAGAGCAGGGGACAGTTATCTACGGAAATGAGCATGTTGACCACCGCGCCATCCCAGGTCTGTGTGGGATAAAACCCGACGGATGTGGGGTAAACTCTCGTCTTTGACTTCTCTGCAAGGTCTCTGGGGCTGCTTTGGAAAGGCTGGGTAAGAACGGATCCGCACTGGCTGCACTGAAGGCCCACGGAGGCCAGATCTAGCTCACGCGTGCCTGTGCATCATCCCAGGGATGTCTTGTAGGGATGGATGACCATCTCAGAGTATTCCCCCTGGGACACAATAAGGAGTTCTTGGGTGCATCCCTGAGATAGGGTTGCCAACTCCAGGTTGTGAAATCCCTGGAGCTTTGGGGATGGAGCCTGTGGAGGGGGGGGGTCCTCAGCAGGGTATAATGCCTTCGAGGCCACCCTCCAAACGAGCCATTTCCCCCCAGGGGAACTGATCGCTGTACTCAAGAGATCATTGTAATGCCGGGAGATCTCCAGGCCCAGCCTGGAGGCTGGCAACCCTCTCCTGAGATGTTGCACATTCTGCTTTGACGGTTACAAAGTTGGATAGCACCTGGTTTGCCTCTCACCCTTAGGGCTGCCAACCTCCAGGTGGTGGCTGGAGGTCTCCTAGGATTACAGCTGGTCCCCAGGTGACAGAGGTCAGCTCAACTGAGAAAACGGCCGCTTTGGAAGGTGGGCTCTACGGCATGATCCCCCTGCTGAGGTCCCTCCCCTCCCCAAATCCTGCCATCCTCAGGAGCCGCCCTGCAAATCTCCAGGTATTTCCCAACCCGGAGCTGGCAACCCTACTCACCCTTGTCTCCTTCCACCCCGTGATGTAACAGTTTTGCCCCATGCCGGAGTGGGGGGGGGGAGAAAAGGAGATGGGCAGCAGAAGCGAACAGAAGCAGCAAAGCCGCAGCCTTCTAACTTGGGGGTGGTGGGGGGGAACCTTCTCCTTTTTTTGTTTAAATACAGGTTCCTCACAAGTTACATTGAACAAAGAGGCTCCAAATGTTACAGAGAGGAGGGGGCCCAAGAATCCCCTCCGTTTACATAAGGCACAAAGAAGCCAGGAAAAGAAAGCAATTACAGAAGTGCCACCGTGTAATTTAAAAAGTCATTTTTAAGCCATAAATTATATACAGAAGAAACTATGTGTCTCTCCCCATTAGTGTTTGAAGTATATAGATTGAGGTAAATTTAGTAGGGGTGGGTTTTTTTTAAACACAGACATTGTTTTTGGGATTCGGTATAGGAAAGGAAAGGGGGCCACGGGATTCTGCCTAGATCTCAATTAGCACCATGATTTCTTGGCGTGCCACGCTGAAACAGTAGGGAAACGGTAGTGGTGGAAAATGCCGTCAGGCTGCAACTGACTGATGCCAGCCCCATGTTCTGAGATATTCTGAGGTGGTTTGCCATGGCCTGCTTCTGTGTGGTAACCCTGGATTTCCTTGGCAGTCTCTCATCCAAAGACTAACCAGATTTACAAGGTTATGCATGGGATAGAGCAGGTAGAGAAAGAAGTACTTTTCTCCCTTTCTCACAATGCAAGAACTCGTGGGCACTCAAAGAAATTGCTGAGCAGTCGGGTTAGAACGGATAAAAGGAAGTCCTTCTTCACCCAAAGAGTGATTAACATGTGGAATTCACTGCCACAGGAGGTGGCGGCAGCTACACGCATGGACGGCTTCAAGAGGGAATTGGATAAACATATGGAGCAGAGGTCCATCAGTGGCAGCCACAACGTACAGATAGGAACTCTCGGTCTGGGGCAAGGGATGCTCTGTATTCTTGGTGCTTGGGGGGGGTGGCAACAGTGGGAGGGCTTCTAGTGCCCTGGTCCCACTGCTGGACCTCCTGAGGGCACCTGGTATTTTTGGCCACTGTGTGACACAGAGTGTTGGACTGGATGGGCCACTGGCCTGATCCAACATTGGCTTCTCTTATGTTCTCTTATTTTCTTATCTCCTAACCCTGCTTAGCTTCCAAGATTTGATGAGATCGGGCTAGCCTAGGCCAACCAGGTCAGGGCACTTCCTCATAATTACCCATACTTTCTGGGAGTTCCAGGTGGAAACAGTAGGGAGGTTTTTTGTTCGTGACTTTTAAAAGGAAACACACACAGAGAGATCCCTCATTCTGATAGAAACCTCCCCGACCTGGGTAGCCCAGGCTAGCCCGATCTCTTCACCTTGAATGCTAATCGGGGTCAGCCCTGACTAGGATTTGGATGGGAGATCCCCCAGGAATACCAGGGCTGCTCTGCAGAGGCAGGCAATGGCAAACCATCTCTGAACATCTCTCACCTTGAAAACCCTACAAGGTCTCCATATATCAGGTGTCACTTGACAGCGCTCTCTATCACCAATAGAAAACTAGATGTCAGAGAGAAGGTTAGGCCTGACATCTAGATTTCCACTTGGAGGTTAGGTCCCCGTTATATGCCCAGGAGATGCTCATTGGACAGTAATTTGCTGGTGGTCCCCGGCCCGAAAGGTATCCAGCTGTCCTCAACCAGGGCCAGGGCCTTTTTGGTCCTGGCCCCAACCTGGTCGAACTG
This sequence comes from Gekko japonicus, assembly GCF_001447785.1. Classification (NCBI taxonomy): domain Eukaryota; kingdom Metazoa; phylum Chordata; class Lepidosauria; order Squamata; family Gekkonidae; genus Gekko; species Gekko japonicus. Next base: position 717,521 of record NW_015165265.1, on the reverse strand, counting down.
TGCCAAGCACCATCAGGGCCCTGTGGGACCTCACGCAATTCCACAGGGCCTGCAAGGCAGAGATGTTCCACCTGGCTTTTGGTTGAGGACAGTGATGGCTTCCATCTTGGCTGGCACCCTCTTCTGTGTCGTATATTTGCCTCGCCCTCTTCCCCCCCTGCCCGTGAAGTAGCCGGCAGTCTGTAATGAAATAATGAGTACTCACCAGTTGATAAAATGCATTGTTAATGTTGTTTAATTGTTTTTATCTTGTTGACATTTTTATGGCTATTGTACCTCGCCCAGAGCCCTGCAGTAGCAGGGATTAAAGGCAAAGGCAAAGGTTTCCCTTGCTCGAAAGCCAGTCGAATCCGACTCTAGGGGGCGGTGCTCATCTCCGTTTCCAAGCCAAAGAGCCAGCGCTGTCCGAAGACTTTTTCTGTGGTCATGTGCTCGGCATGACTAGATGCTGACGTGCACGGATGCTGTTACAATCCCACCGAAGTGGTACCTGTTTATCTACTTGCAATTTCTTGCTTTCGAACTGCTAGGTTGGCAGGAGCTGGGGCCAGAGACAGGAGCTGACTCCGTCATGCGGCACTAGGGTCTCGAACTGCCGAGCTACCAGCCTTCTGGTCTGAAGCTCAGCGTCTTAACTTCTGAGCCACCAATTCACAAATGTTATAAATAATAATAATTATTATATATATACACCTTTCTACATCCAGTCAACTGAGCCCCCACCTGCAGGCTGGTGTGGTGCAGTCCAGATGCAGGTTTACCGCCTCATTGAGAAAGGCCTCTTTTGAATTCCTCAGGGAGCCTTTCAGCATTCGAACTTCTGCTCCCCTGATCAGCTGCAGTGGAAGACGAGGGATGGCAGCAAATGTGCAATTTGTCAAATTGTGGTACGGCGGGGATCCGAAGAAAGCTGCCGTGGAAATTCCCTTAACAACATCAGTGTAATCATGTAATCATCTTCATCACTGAGATGAAAAGCGCAGAAGTTTTCGGCGATTGAATCGTTGCCCACCCCTCATCCAAATGTGTTTCCCCCCCTTCCCTCCCTGGCATGATGTCTCTTTGAGCCCAGCCTAGAAGATCCAAGCTTGATAAACAATAGCAAATGCAGTCGGCCGGGGTGGGCTTACTTCAGGTCGGACGGCGTGGTGCGGGGGGGGAAGGAGCCGGGTGTGCAATTTAATTGGCATGGGAAAGCATGTTGCCGCTTGAAAAAAAGAAGACGTTCCACTTGTAGGTAAGATTATAGGTTTTTTATTTAAATATCAATATCTGACACATTGCATCTGCCATCACGTCAAAGAGCAGCTCTCAAAATCATTAGCTGTGCAGCTTGCTCAACAGCAAAAATTTTAATGTTTGAAGGGAAAGGATCCATTCTCCCTTCTGTCCCTTAAACCTGCAAGTTCTGCTAGCCTTGACAGTTCAACTAGGTGCATACGCTTTTAAAAACAAGATTTAATAATTAGTTTATTAATCCACCTTTTTTTTTTAGCAATTAACAGTTTTGCTAAAAAACAGTTTTGCAGCTATTCATAAATCTTGTACCGTAACTTTATATGCTACAGGTATTTCATCATCTGTAATCCTGAGCAAGATAACCTTTAGAGTAAAGGATAATCGGATAGAAGTCATGTGTTCTACTTCTTCTTTAATCACTTTTAATTGAACAACTTTTGGATGTTGCATCAGTTTCATAAGTTGAGCATAGATTGCCTTTTCGATCGCCTGACTGCACGTGGCAGGTGCCGTCAATTCACTACAGGGTCCAGCTACCTTGACCAGTGATTTATTGGTATTTATTATACTGAATCCGGCAATCTGTTCATCAAGATCAGTATTGCCTACTCTGGCTGGCAGTGGCTCTCCAGGGTCTCATAGGATCATAGAATCCCAGTGTTGGAAGGGGCCATACAGGCCCTCTAGTCCAACCCCCTGCTCAATGCAGGATCAGCCTAGAGCATCCCTGACAAGTGTTTGTCCAGCTGCTGGTTAAAGACTGCCAGTGAGGGGGAGCTCACCACCTCCCGAGGCAGCCGATTCCACTGTTGAATGACTCTGACTGTAAAAAAGTTTTCCCTAATATCCACCTTCCTGCCCTTAATTTAAACCCATGATTGCGAGTCCTCTCCTCTGCTGCCCTCAGGAACAGCTCCCTGCCCTCCTCTAAGTGACAGCCCTTCAAATACTTAAAAAGAGCAATCCTGTCCCCCTTTAATCTTCTCCAGACTAAACATTCCCAGGTCCCTTAGCCACATGTTGTGGGCCTGGGGGCCCACCCCCTAGTGCAGAAGCAGCCCTCCAAACACCAGTCCGTAGCTACAGAAGAGTGAACTCTACCCAGTTCACTTCCATCTTTAGTCCGCTACTCCCCAGTCCCGATGCATTCTGGGATCTGTACTTTCCAGAACACCTGACATTAAAGATGAAGAGACCGAACCTGAAGATTGTGAAGTCCGCATAACAAAGTGACCTAACTGAATCAGTGGCCAGAAGCAAAAGCATGAATGAACCCCCCCTCAAGTTGCCAGCTCCGGCTTGGGAAATTCCTGGAGATTTGGGAGCTGTGTCTGGGGAGGAATGTCAGTTTCTCTTAGACTTTATGGCACATCGGAGTCTACCCTACCCTGTGTTCTCCATCGGATACAATATCTGTAATTTGGAGATCAGTTGTAATTATGGGAACAAATTTAGACTCCAGTGGGGCACCTTTAAGACCAACAAAGGTTTATTCAGGGTATGAGTTTTTGCATTCATGCTCACTTTTTTCAAATACAGAGTATGTCCACAAAAGCTCATACCTTGAATGAACCTTTGTTGGTCTTAAAGGTGCCGCTGGACTCTAAGGTGCCGCTGAGACCACCTTGCATGCAAAATTAAAGTGGCCTGACAGAGATTGTACTTCTTTTAATGTGCATTTTTTACTGCCCAAAAGATCGCCAGGTGGTTTGCTGGTGTGCTGGTAGTGTATCAAGTCCTGACATGTATCAAGTCCTGACAAGTCCTGACAAGTCCAGACATGTCCAGGGACAACCGTCTAGCTTCGCTCCAAGAGACAATGGACTATGCGGATCCTAGCCCACTCCAATCAGGGGGCTAGGTTCCTGGCCGAGAAGCCAATGGGACTCTCGGCCACTGTAAATAACCTATTGGGAAGTGGGGGGGTGTTTTGGGTGGGTGGCGGTTTCTGGGGGAATATAAGCCGGCCTGCAAGCCGGCCAAAGTTGTCTTGTTCCTGATTGAATAAAGTACGCTTTGCTGAAATCACTCTCCGTCTGCGTACTTTTCACTGGCGACGAAGGTGGGATTCATCTCCCTCTGAACAGAGACCAGACTCTAAATCTTTTCTGCTGCTTCAGACCAGCACAGCTGACCACCTGGAGTTGTAATTATGGAAGAACGCCAGGCCCTCCCTGGGAACTGGTAACCCTGCCTGCTCTTCATTGGGTAGACAGGGCATCTCACAGACCCCATTGTGTAAGAACCTGGGGGGACGCTCCCTAAACTCAGCTGATGTGTGACCCAATCCCCATCTCTCCAAATGCCTCGAAATCTGTCTCTCCACATGCCTCGAAGTCCTTCTTCCGAGGAACAGGCCGCTTTATGCAACATAAACAGATGCAGGGCCCCGTTTGCTATTCCGGACACGGAATTTGGGTCACCTTGGTGTGGAACTTGCGTTTTGGTTGGCACGGAACAGCATGCGGCTCTGGCGATAAATCTCAATAGACGAGCAATGAATCGAAATGAGAAGTGAAAAGCCTTCCCCCCCTCCTCCCCTTTCCTCCCTGACATCTTTACTACCTCCACCCAACCACTGAGCACCTCTGCGGGACTCGGGGAGCTGTCCGTGGTGCTGAAACCCGGCCACCTCCTTGTCTGAAGATCCATGAGTGTTTTCCAATAGGTTCTATTTCTCTCTTCCAAAGGCAGGGGAGCAGCTGGGGAGGGGGGGGGGAGCCGTTCTCTCCAACTCCAGTTATGATCCATACAAATCAACCTGTCAGCTCCCAGCAGCTGCTGCCTCGACCAGCGCAGACAGTTCCATCTTCAGTACAGGAGAGGACCCCCCCCCCCAAGGCCATTACTTCTCCAGCAGTGAAGTTAGCGGGATGGAGATTAATCTCCGAGCTGTCACTTTCCCCTTACTGATTGATAAACTAGTCACTGGCCGGGGTGGCAGATGGATGAAAAGGGGCCGGGAAAGCCTCCAGCCAAAGCCGGGCTGCCTCCTAGAAAGCCGGGGCTACTGCGGTTGTGGAGAGCGCATCTGGCTAATTGTGCCAGATGTGAGAAGCAAGGGAAACAGAAACCGGAAAGCTGCACACAGGAAGATGCTTGGCTTGCAGCCGCCCAATGCTTTGAAATGGCTCCCAGCACCCCATGGGGTCCATTTTGCATACTCATTAAATGTTTCCAAAATTCCAGAAACACCCACGGACTTGGGATGGTTGGGGATCCCCACCCCATAGAAATGAAGAAGCGCAACACTGTAGAAACCAAGCCTGTTGGGTTTGAGGGAGCAGAATCCAATCCAGTGGATGGAACCAGGGAAACTCAAAGATGAGAAGAGGGCTAGCCACATCTGGGTCTTTGCCTGAGAAGAAGAGGAAGAGGAAGAGGAGTAGGAGGAGGAGGCTGTATTTATACCCTGCCCTTCAGAGTGGCTTACAAACTCCTTT